>NW_022987567.1:9295158-9320158 GCF_902827165.1 Trematomus bernacchii
ATATTATTTGTCATTTGAATGGAAAAGTCCTTACGATATGTCTTGATTTGTAAAAATGAAAATAAAAAATAAGTCAGGTTAGAGTTTGTTTACAGGGATTTAAAGATATAATAATAATAGATGACATTTGTATAGCGCCTTTCAAGGGACCCAAGGCCGTTTACATGGTGAACAAACAAACAATAACATATAATAAGTACCCTGTATTAAGATTGATGCAAAACAAGTGACCTTTGACCTTATAGAGAGATCATATGGGTGAATTTTCCATATCTCTGGAACCCATCGGTCGATTTTGATGGTTGACACCTCTTTTTAACCGTTAGAGCCAATAATAATTGAGGGGAAGTTCCTAAAATCCATCTAAACATGACCCATTGGTGAATGAGTGCTGCGCAGCCAGAATGCCCAAAACCGGAAGCTGTCATACACTCTGGTGGCTACCATAGCAACTATATATGAAAACTCCTGAAGCCACGTGTTGTGATGTCTGTGTTTGCTTCCCGCTCAGTGATGATCCTTATATGTCTGGAATCTGTGGAATCTCAGTTTACCGAGGGCATGGGGGTTAACTGGTTAACAAGGTGACAACTCGGGGGGGAAATTAGGAAAATGTGGGTCTTTATATCAAATGTGTTGTATGAGATGTTTTGTATTACTCCTCCTCACCTGAGGGAGTTTCTTATCCTCGTCCGACAGACAATCAATGGCATTGCTGAACACTTCCTCCACCAGACGCTTCTCTTCATCTGCAACAAACAACAAAGTGTATTTGTTAAACATCTTCTCGAAGCTTTCCAGTAAATATTCTCCCTCTCTCACACAGACACACGTTAAAACAGTTTGCTGGGCTCACAAGTGCAGCAAAGTTCACATGTTTTAGAGAGAATATTTCACAATAACAGTAAAGAAAAGTGGCTCGGTTTCTTCAAAAAGTCTCAGATATCATTCTTCTTGGCGTGTTCGGTTAATGTGGAACAACCTGGGAGAGGTTTTTAGGGAATTGCTTGAAGGAAAAGTGAAACCACAACGAGGTTGAGCAAGAAGATCTGACAATTCTCATTTATTTTATATGATTTTACAGCCACGAAACTGTCACTTGAAATAGTTTTTTTATCCACTTTTTGCAAGACTTACAAATATTCATATTGATCAATTAATTCAAATGAGTGGAGCTGAGGTTCAATATTTCCACATGTCTAACCAATACTTTATTATTGTAATGTAGTGATTTATGATTACTGAGCTAATAGCATTGCACTGTTTGCTAACTGTGTCTTAGTCACAGATTTATTCATGAAGCTATTCTGGGAAACCTTCCCCATCATGTTAGTCAGAAACTCCATATTTATTTTTAATTTCAGATGACCTCAGAGTCAATGGGACTTATTCTAATACTTTAATAACAAAGTGAAACCACAAGCAAACACACACAGAAAAGCAAACCCAAAGATAAATCCATGGCTCCAGAGAAACAGCCCGATAAAACAAAATCTAACATCCACTTTATTTTAGGAGCTCCACATGCAGAGGACTCTTTAAAGTAGAGACACTACATACTGATATACACCTGAACATCAGCAGGAGAGGACTCTTTAAAGTAGAGACACTACATACTGATATACACCTGGACATCAGCAGGAGAGGACTCTTTAAAGTAGAGACACTACATACTGATATACACCTGAACATCAGCAGGAGAGGACTCTTTAAAGTAGAGACACTACATACTGATATACACCTGAACATCAGCAGGAGAGGACTCTTTAAAGTAGAGACACTACATACTGATATACACCTGAACATCAGCAGGAGAGGACTCTTTAAATAGAGACACTACATACTGATATACACCTGAACATCAGCAGGAGAGGACTCTTTAAAGTAGAGACACTACATACTGATATACATCTGAACATCAGCAGGAGAGGACTCTTTAAAGTAGAGACACTACATACTGATATAGACCTGAACATCAGCAGGAGAGGACTCTTTAAAGTAGAGACACTACATACTGATATACACCTGAACATCAGCAGGAGAGGACTCTTTAAAGTAGAGACACTACATACTGATATACACCTGAACATCAGAATGTCCTCTTTAAGATCTCCATCCCCATAAATGACGCTGTTGCTATGGTGCACATGACAAATATAACCTTTAAGCTTTAAAATCATCCACTTCAACATTTTTCCTCGATAAAGTGACGTTTTTTCAAGTCAAATTAAATCATCTGACTGCCATCCTTTTTCTAGGAAAACCAGTCTTTTTAGGCAAATTCTCAAAACACATGAAACTGATGGAAATGAGATATTATCTTTGGTCGTTTGTATGTTTAGTTTTTCTAATGAACTACTTGGCAGCGCTGACAGAAACAGGCTTTCAGTTTTGGAAAGAGCTCGGTATTAAAAAACAAACTTGCTCATTCTAATAATGTCACCATGCAGGGGAAACAAACCGAGATGAGTTCACCTAAAGAGCCTGAAGAGCCTAAAGAGCCTGAAGCCAGTCGACATGAGCCAAGTTTAATCTGCTGCTGCCTCCAATTGTAAAGAAGTTTGTCTTTTCATGAAGAAACTCTACTCAGTGAGATGCGTTCATGCTCTCACTCTTTGCGCAGGATTTCTCAGCTTCATTTGCCAACATTTGCATATTTTAGTCGGCAGTTTCGCTTTCCCCATTTCAGTTCCCTCCCTAAAACTTCCATAATCCATTTGTCACAAAAAATGTATTTATTTGGTGCTTCCGAGTGCAAAGAACCCGTTTTAATTTAAATGGACATGTGACTATTGTTACATTTGCTGATATGAGTACAATTAAAACCCAAAAGTTGAAAAATGCATTGAAAAACAGTACACAAAAAATGTATGTACTAGGGCTGTGCAATTAATCGTATTTTAATTGCAATTACGATTTTGGCCTGCCACAATTACGAAAACAACATAATCGAAAAAAACAATTATTTTGCTTTGCTAGGTTGTGACATATTTGATCTAATTAATGTTGGTCTCATTTATTTGTATTTATCATATTTATATACGTTTAGTAGCTTGTGGAAGTGCGCTCCAAAATATTTGTTGATCTTGTTTATTGGTATTTATTATTTTGATATTATTTATTTAAAGTTTTTCAGTTGAATTATACGTTCAGGGTAATCAACAGTTAAAAAGATACTGTTCAAATTATTATTTGTATTTGTTTTAAAGTTCAATAAATGGATGTTTTCAAAGTCAATGAATAATCGTATTTAATAATCGTGATATCAATTATTGACCCAAATAATCGTGATTATGATTTTTGCCATAATCGCACAGCCCTAGTATGTACTCAACTACTTTTGACAAAATGACCACAATAAATAGTATGTTCTGTCAGAATGGTGAGTAGGAATAGAAAATATAAGGGCTGTTTAATTAATATTTTGCTTTTCTATTAATTTGCTGATTATTTTCTCTATTGATTAAAAAAAAATGGGAAATAGCCGTTTTTCCAAAATGTTCTTACATTTTTAAGACTGTTATAATTTTCAATTTCAAAAGTCCAAAATGACTACTTCAAGTGTCTTCCTGTTAACAAACAATACAACTCCCAAAAGAGCATTAGGTGTATCAACACAGTAAAAGAAAAGCATCAAATTATCATATTGGAGAAGCTGCACTGGAAGCAGAGATCTTGTAAATAGGTTCCAGGTTGTTGTGTTATGTTAATAACTATGTTTCCTGTAACAAAACAGTTACTCTATGGGGCTTTTATTTTGAAAAGCAATCCTCAATTTAAGCTTCCAGTAACTATACTGTTAATGTATGAGGCTTTTGTTTTGAAAAGCAAGCCTCAACTAGAGCTTCTTGTAACAAACAGTTACTCTACGGGGACTTTATTTTGAAAAGCAAGCCTAAAACTATGTTTCCTGTAACAAAACAGTTACTCTATGGGGCTTTTACTTTGAAAAAAAAGCCTGTTTTGTACATACGTCTAAATGAATGCAGCCATGTTGTGGTAAAGGGGCTTCAGATAGCTTCCTGTGGTTGGACTCTGCACCTCGTTGTTCCAATGATAATAAACAAACATTTGCATAAAGCATATTTGTCCACTCATATGTTGATAAGAGTATTAACAACTTGGAAAATATTCCTACATTTAGAACAGATAAGAATTGTGCGATTCATTTGTGATTAATCGCGATTAACTATGGACATCATGCAATTACATATTTTAATCGACTGACAGCCCTAATATATATATTTGATTTGATAAAAATGTATTAATATTATTATTGAAAACCTGTGTACACCATTGCAGCACAAACACACACTCCCCTGTGTTAAAGTTAAACACACCTGAAGTGAGAATGGCCTTATGAACACACACACACTCACCTGTGTTAAAGTTAAGCACACCTGAAGTGAGAATGGCCTTATGAACACACACACACTCACCTGTGTTAAAGTCGAGCTTGGCCACCTGCAGAGCGTACGCCTCGCACTCCTTTTTGCTGAAACTGAAGATGATGACAGGCTGGAAGTTCCTCTCCATGATCATCTTCACGATTTTAAAAACGCTGGACGGACCTGAGGAAACCAGACATGGGAGTATTAATTAATTAAGATGTACATTGGATTTTATAATAGTATTAAAGCCTTATTTTTATAGAGGTTTTCAGACACAGGATGCAGCTTAAAGTGCTTTGGAAGTCCGTCAGACAACACAAGACAAACTGAAAATATGACATTTAATTCAAAAAGTCAGAGTCCAAAACAAATTAGCACACATGCAGCAGTTGGACGTGATAAATACATGATGCTATACATGACAGTAACACATGCGTCACTTCCGGGCAAAAATGACGGCTCCGCCCACTTTTGGGGGAAAACAGTCATTTTAATGGCGGTCAATTCGAATTCTGAAGTTTTTGCCAATCCGATCAGAAATTTAAGAAAACCGTGGATTTTCTGATCTTCAAAGAGCCCGATCACGATGGCCAGTCAGGCAAACAATTACATTCAATCATTGGAAATCGACGAGCGAGCTCGATATATGGTTAAATATAGCAGTAGGCGGTCGATGTCCATAGATGAGAGTAACATCTACGTCACTTTACGGCCTCGCCCACTTTTGGGGGAAACCAACGCTGTCATTTGAATGGCGATCGAGCCTGAAGCCACAGAGCTCTTCTGTTACGGTCCTTTGTTCTTAGAGGAAGTTCAGAAACACTGAACTCTGGATTTGTTTTAATGTTTGAGGTGCAATAAACGACACAGCAGCTTGTTGGCATGATAAAACTATTATTTTCCGCCTCGCTCATGAGAGTAGCAGCTGGAGAAATGAAAGCCTCGCCTACTGATTTTAATTTAACCATATATCGAGCCTGATCGTCGATTTCCAATCATTTAAAGTGGACCTATCATGCTATATTTGAATAATATAGTGTAGGACCATACCTATATAAGGCATATTTATACTTTTTTTTATTCAAAATACCAATCAGATCATGCATTTTAGCCATGCCTCATTTTGCTCAATTTGACAATTTCTAGCTCTGGGCAGATTCAGTGAGAACAGCACCACCTACAGGCCTGGCATATGTACTACAGCGTCTCCAGCGCTTTCGAACGGCAATGGCCGTGGCCGTCTCCTCCTGATTGGTGGAGCCGTAGCGCCACCGTCCTGACGTCAGGACAGTGTTCAAATCTGGATCAGTTTTTATCAGATCCGTTGCAGCCCCTTTTTTAGAGATTTGGGTATGGAGGAAAATAGAGAGGGTTGTGTTTTCTGACACTTGGTGAGTTCCCTGGAACACCGGGGACACATATTCATGTATAAAAGACGTACAAAAGTGCATTTTGCATGATAGGTCCCCTTTAATGTAATTGTTTGCCTGACTGGCCATCGTAACCGGGCTCTTTGAAGATCCACAAATCCACGGTTTTCTTACATTTCTGATCGGATTGGCAAAAACTTCAGAATTTGTATCGACCGCCATTCAAATGACAGCGTTGTTTTCCCCCAAAAGTGGGCGGGGTCGTAATTTTCGCCCGGGAGTGACGCATGTGTTACTCTCATGTATAGCTGTTGTGGAGGATATCATGAAGCCTTGTTCCGATACAAAAAACTAGAGCGTAGTTATTATATCATTTTAACTTGAAACGGGTCACCCGAACACGACATAAGGGTTAAGCTAGTTAAAGTAGTTTTATGCTTTTATTTTGAAGGCATCTTTGGGCAGCTGCAGTAATTGTATATATTGGAGACACCTGTATGGCATGTGTGTTTTTTCAGGGAACGATTTAGGAAATGGTCAAATGTATTTTGGTGAAATTGGCCTTAATTTTAAGTTAATTTCCTGTTTACTTTTCTACAATCTTAGCCGCTACTGTACATATTCAGCTGCCGTTTAAAAACCTCGAGTGCCTTTTATAATATTTCTTAGTGGTCGATAAAAAGCTGCTTCCCCAATTTCATTGTCAGTGAGTTTAAGGCTATTTAAAAAGGGTAAAGTGTGAGAGAGTATTTTCTTTTTAAACGTACCTCTGGTGCCTCCTTTCCGTCTCGGGTCCCACTTTCCTCCTCCACTTCCCCCAGAATCCCCGGCGTCTCTCAGCACCTGCATGGCCGTGTTGAAGTTATCCTCTCTGAAGTCTCCCTGAGGAAAGAAAACATGCAGATATTCAACAAATAAGAAATGAGACTAGTCTGTTTTGTATAGGATTAAGATAAGAAACATTTATTACGCCTACAGAAAAATACATGTATCAAGCGATGGGCCCCTGTAATGCATCTTGCACTTGTATTCTCTTTCCATCATTATTTATTTACTTAAGTACATTTTTCTAGTATCAGTACTTTACTCCACTACTTATTTTACTACTTTTTACTTTGACTTCTTACATTTCTAACCCAAATACCTGTACTTTCTACTTCTTACATGTTGAACACAAATACCTGTACTTTCTACTTCTTACATTTTGAACACAAATACCTGTACTTTCTACTTCTTACATTTTGAACACAAATACCTGTACTTTCTACTTCTTACATTTTGAACACAAATACCTGTACTTTCTACTTCTTACATGTTGAACTCAAATACCTGTACTTTCTACTTCTCACATGTTGAACACAAATACCTGTACTTTCTACTTCTTACATGTTGAACCCAAATACCTGTACTTTCTACTTCTCACATGTTGAACACAAATACCTGTACTTTCTACTTCTTACATTTTGAACCCAAATACCTGTACTTTCTACTTCTTACATGTTGAACCCAAATACCTGTACTTTCTACTTCTCACATGTTGAACACAAATACCTGTACTTTCTACTTCTTACATGTTGAACCCAAATACCTGTACTTTCTACTTCTTACATGTTGAACCCAAATACCTGTACTTTCTACTTCTTACATGTTGAACCCAAATACCTGTACTTTCTACTTGTTACATTTTGAACACAAATACCTGTACTTTCTACTTCTTACATGTTGAACCCAAATACCTGTACTTTCTACTTCTTACATGTTGAACCCAAATACCTGTACTTTCTACTTCTTACATGTTGAACCCAAATACCTGTACTTTCTACTTCTTACATGTTGAACTCAAATACCTGTACTTTCTACTTCTCACATGTTGAACACAAATACCTGTACTTTCTACTTCTTACATGTTGAACCCAAATACCTGTACTTTCTACTTCTCACATGTTGAACACAAATACCTGTACTTTCTACTTCTTACATGTTGAACCCAAATACCTGTACTTTCTACTTCTTACATGTTGAACCCAAATACCTGTACTTTCTACTTCTTACATTTTGAACACAAATACCTGTACTTTCTACTTCTTACATGTTGAACTCAAATACCTGTACTTTCTACTTCTCACATGTTGAACACAAATACCTGTACTTTCTACTTCTTACATGTTGAACCCAAATACCTGTACTTTCTACTTCTCACATGTTGAACACAAATACCTGTACTTTCTACTTCTTACATTTTGAACCCAAATACCTGTACTTTCTACTTCTTACATGTTGAACCCAAATACCTGTACTTTCTACTTCTTACATGTTGAACACAAATACCTGTACTTTCTACTTCTTACATGTTGAACACAAATACCTGTACTTTCTACTTCTTACATGTTGAACCCAAATACCTGTACTTTCTACTTCTTACATGTTGAACCCAAATACCTGTACTTTCTACTTCTCACATGTTGAACACAAATACCTGTACTTTCTACTTCTTACATTTTGAACCCAAATACCTATACTTTCTACTTCTTACATGTTGAACTCAAATACCTGTACTTTCTACTTCTTACATGTTGAACCCAAATACCTGTACTTTCTACTTCTTACATGTTGAACACAAATACCTGTACTTTCTACTTCTTACATGTTGAACTCAAATACCTGTACTTTTTACTTCTTACATGTTGAACACAAATACCTGTACTTTCTACTTCTTACATGTTGAACCCAAATACCTGTACTTTCTACTTCTTACATGTTGAACACAAATACCTGTACTTTCTACTTCTTACATGTTGAACACAAATACCTGTACTTTCTACTTCTTACATGTTGAACACAAATACCTGTACTTTCTACTTCTTACATGTTGAACCCAAATACCTGTACTTTCTACTTCTTACATGTTGAACACAAATACCTGTACTTTCTACTTCTTACATGTTGAACACAAATACCTGTACTTTCTACTTCTTACATGTTGAACCCAAATACCTGTACTTTCTACTTCTTACATGTTGAACACAAATACCTGTACTTTCTACTTCTTACATGTTGAACCCAAATACCTGTACTTTCTACTTCTTACATGTTGAACACAAATACCTGTACTTTCTACTTCTTACATGTTGAACACAAATACCTGTACTTTCTACTTCTTACATGTTGAACACAAATACCTGTACTTTCTACTTCTTACATGTTGAACCCAAATACCTGTACTTTCTACTTCTTACATGTTGAACACAAATACCTGTACTTTCTACTTCTTACATTTTGAACCCAAATACCTGTACTTTCTACTTCTTACATGTTGAACACAAATACCTGTACTTTCTACTTCTTACATGTTGAACCCAAATACCTGTACTTTCTACTTCTTACATGTTGAACACAAATACCTGTACTTTCTACTTCTCACATTTCCCAAACAGGCTGGTTCCTTTAGTTTGAATGTGTGTTTGGTGGCGTGATCATTATTATTTAGAGTCATTGCGTGCCTATTGATTTGAACACGATCCGTGTATCCATCATTTCCTGGTCTTCTCTAAAGAAGAGGGACCAATGAAAACGTTGTCATGTTGCCGTTGTTCAGCATGGAAACATTCATTAGCTAACAATGACATTATTGTTCTATTAATATAAAGGGAGGTCAGGTACTCTTTAAAACAGCTGCTAGTTATGGGTACTTTTTACTGAAGTACATTTCAAAGCCCTCTTTACTTTCACTTGAGTAAAGAAGTTTAGTCAGTACTTCTACTTTCACCAGAGTATTTTTAAACACGAGTATCTGTACTTCTACTTGAGTAAAGGATGTGTGTACTGTTGCCCTCTCTGTTAATGAACTAAGTGTCTCTTTAAATACTCAGGTGTTCTTACGTTCTCATCAACAACGAGGTGGAGTCCGTCGCCCCCTGATGGGAAGATGTAGTGCTGCAGAGGAGTGGGACGGTACTCAGTGTACACGACATGGCATGGCTACAGGAAACAGAAACAAGGCATTAATTATGTAACAAAAAAGGTGATTAAAACACAGAAATGTCCTCCTGGTCCTTTTATATAGACCAGTGTTCATTTTGGCAGCCATTTTAGATTTAGTCTTAGTCTTTAGACGAAAATGGTTATTAGTTTTAGTCACATTTCAGTCCTTTTTATCCTAGTTTTAGTCGATGAAAAATCATTACATTTGAGTCAACTTTTAGTCAAAATGTTTTCTCTCTTTAAACTAATTCAGTTATAGTTTAAACACAGGTATCTGACATTTAAATCAAGGTGACGGTATCAAGTGTTGAAATTCGTAAAGCCACATTTCACTCTCTTAACATAAGAGTGACGTGTGCAGATTCCCAACTAATTCAACCAATGACAGGGATGCATTTTGACGGACAATTGGGGGGAAATATCCTGCATTTTGAATGTCCGATAGTCCACCATTAACACTTTAGTCCCGTCTCAAAAACAAAATATACATTCCGTCTTAGTTTTTATTATTAGTCGTGTACAAAAGGTCGTTGACGAACATTTTTCGTTATAGTTTTCGTTGACGAAATGAACACTGATATAGACCAGTGTTTCTCAAAAGTGTGGTGTGCAAACCACTGGTGGTCCGTGAGTATATTGGTATAATTTCCCATTTGAAATAAATAAATTACAAGTTAAAAGTGTTTCTCAAATTGTTTAAAAATGACTAGTATAGGTGGCAACAGAGACACAGTCAATGAGTGCGTAAACAACGCAATAAACCGTATTTAATTTTGTCTTAATTTACATTATTTCATATTCTGTTCTTGAATGAAAGCGTTTGAGAAACACTGATATAGAAGGATAAATGTTACCTCCTTATATCGAGAGGGGCGTTAACTGCCCTCATGATTATAACATGTGCTCGTTAAGCATCACACCTGCTTGTGAAGGTGGCAAATCCACTCTGCAAACTGCTTGGCGTTGGGGATGGTGGCCGACAAGAAGACGTAATGCACGTTATCAGGAAGAAGAATGATGGTTTCCTCCCAGACAACACCACGCTCTGAAACACACAGAAAGAAGAAGAAGAAGAATTCGTGAATTTATTTACTTTTTAAAGCAGCGGTGGGGAACCTTTTTCCTCTCAAGGGCCATTTCAATTTCCACAACATCCTCCGAGGGCCGTACAAATTGCAGACACTCATAGCAGGTACCTTGAATTCCAGGAATAGGCTGGCTTTACACCCACGGGCCTATCAGAAACGTTGCTATCAGAAACAATGCCCGACTGTTTTGGACGTAATATGGTCGGTGTTTACATTAGCATCGCTAACACTCAGAGCTAACCTGTACTGGAGAGCATGTGTGTGAAGAAGCAGGAAATAAAAAGGAACTCACCTTGTGGTATAACCGGCAAGAGAGAAAGCCTTTGAGCTCCATACTGTTTCAGAAACAATCCTTGATAATCCATGATATGGCGTTTCATCACGGCAGCATTTAGTTTAGACAGTAGCTGCCGGGTCCCGCATGAGCTCAGACCCCTCCTTTTTTATTTTTTTTAAACCGTTATACCCCAAATCAGTACTTTTGAAACAGGAAGTGAAATAGAGGGATATGAGGCATGGCTAGAATGGGTGATCTATTTGGTATTTTGAGCAAAACACTTCATAGACATGTTTTTTATATATTTTTATATATCTGAGACCTATGCTATTGCCTAAAAATAGCATGAAAGGTGACCTTTAAAAAATAGCTTGCGTTGTTCGGCCCGACGCGAAGTGGAGGGTTGATATTAGTCATATTCGACAGACGGCGTTGATCGATTATTTGGCTATTATTATTTGACAGTTGCATAGAAATCTCTCAACATGTTATTGAGCTGCTGTTTTATCGACGTCTGAAAGTCTATGACCACAGCTTCATCCCGACACCAGTCTTCAAAGCACTCAACTGCCCATTTTGTTTGCTTCACGGTGTTCTGTTCGTTTCGTTTTCTTTCCAGTTGGTCTACCTGCTCTTCTCTCTCGACTAACTTTTTTCACCATCCTCCCGGAACCGCCCCGAAATACAATCTAAGCCGTCCCGAAATAAATGTGGACCGTCCCGAAATACAATCTAAGCCGTCCCGAAATTAATGTGGACCGTCCCGAAATACAATCTAAGCCGTCCCGAAATTAATGTGGACCGTCCCGAATTTAAAATATTAGTTTTTCTACATTATCATTAGTTAAAATCATTCAAAGTGACCTTTAACATAAATAAAACATCATACAAATCATTAGATGATAATTCATCAACCTTTTTATTTGAGTAAATCAGTCCAACACATAAACAAAGGCCAAATATATTAAAAAAAAACACACAAACGAGAAAGATACTCTAATATTGAATCCAATCAAGTCCCATCCAATTATCAAAACAATCCAACACTCTGTCCTGAAGACAGAAGACAGAGTAACCACTAACCAGGATGACAGTCTGTAACACAGTCAGGAGACCTTTACAAACCGCCCGCCCCCTCGCACACAGACGGGAGAGAGAGATCCCGTCTGGATTGGAAGGATAGAAAATACATCATAGACGCATTTTGTAGTCTTATTGCATATTAGAAACGGAGTTGGCGAAACTAAAACTGCAATATAATGTTCATGTAGCAATAATACATATGACATGTATGTTTTAAATGTCTCCAGTACCGATAAAAAGACCGCTGTTGGTACCACTGTCTTTAATAATTCCGGCCCGCGGCCCGTTTAATACCGGGGCTCGGTACCCATCCCTACATGGGGAGAGGCGCAGCATATTGCTAAGGACTAAATGCGATGGAGAGTTCTCATCTCAGCTGCAATGACGTGTCTGGAAACCCCCTCTAGGGTGCCCCATGCATAGCGCGCCGCCAAAAAGCTGCTTCATAAGTTAAATTTCGTTTCTCCGCACCTCTCCAGGGGAAACAAATGGTAGTTACATCACAGCTGTAGCTACGTACTGTGTGTGTGTGTGTGTATTTTGCGGGTTGCTAAATGCTTTGTGTGAGGTTTAATAACTGTGTGCTACACAAAACGTGCAGTCAGTTTCATTTTCATCGCCGTTCGTAGTAGAGTTAGCAGGGTATTTTTATTTTAACTCTCGTCCCAAATTCGTCCCAAAATTAATTTGTATCCTCCCCGACCCAATTGTTTTGCTCACTCCACTCCTCCATAGTAAGGCCACCCCGGAGGTCGAAGTGAACCTTAAATGTTTCCATCTTAAGCTGTGTTAGTTAGTTTCGTAACGGTCGTAATGTAACGGTTGTAGCTTTTTCTCAGACGCGGAGGGATACATGACTTTTTCTACCCGTGATATACGCTAAGAACCAATCAGATTGCTTGATTTGATTTATCCGTGTTATAATCTCAAATAACTCATAATGAACTGCAGGCGTGTATCCTGTCCTCACCTAAGTCTCTCATGTAGTGGATCTCATCAAAAACGACCCAGGCAACTTCCCTCATGATCTCAGAGCCTCGGTACAGCATGCTCCTCAGGATCTGGGAGAAATCAAACATTCATTATGTCAGAAAACCTCTCAGTGATGCACAGTTTCCAAACTCTATTCAACTACTTTTGACAAGATTACCACAATTAATATCGTACTCTGATTTCTTAGGTGAATAGAGTGAGTTGTTTCAATATACAGTGGAGGAAATAAGTATTTTATCCCGTGCAGATTTTGTAAGTTTACCCACGAACAAAGGAATGAACAGCCTGTCATTTTAATGGCTATTCATTTGCTCTATTTATTGATTCAAAAGGTTTAGGAAATTGTCTTAAAAATGTAAGAAAATTGTGAAAAATGTCTGTTATAATTTAAATAAAGGTGATATTTTGTCAATGTATTAACGACTCCACTTCCTCTCACCTCTGTGGTCATGACGAGGCAGGAGGCGGTGGGGTTGATGGTGACGTCTCCCGTCATCAGACCAACATCCTGGAACTCCTCGTACATTTCTCTGTATTTCTGGTTAGAGAGAGCTTTGATGGGGCTGGTGAAGATCACCCTCTGTTTCTCTCTGAGCGCCAGGGCAATGGCGTATCTGCAAGAAGAGGAAAGAAGAGATGGATTAACTGAAATGTATTTATTTAGGATAAAACCCCATGGGAAGAAACAGCAAGACAGTAAAAAGAAAAACAAACATAACCAAATCACAATACAACTAGAACAGGGTTCCTGCCGGTTTCACCAACTCAAATTTAAGACTTTTTAAGACCACTTTGAATAGAATTTAAGACCTATTTCACGGCAAGAAAGTATGAAGGAAAATTGCTATGAAAGAAGAAATACGTCCCATAATTACTTACAAAGTAAATGTATTCATGTTCAACATAAGAACGATGACTGAACATAACAGCATAACAGAACCGTGTTAGACAAAGAGTGTGTGTGTGTGTGTGTGTGTGTGTGTGTGTGTGTGTGTCAAGAGCTATAGTCAGAGCTCTGCTGTCTTCATGCTGTTGTATGATTGGTATTTAGCGTCTACAGCACCTCCGCTTTTAGGGTTGACGTACACTCACACGTCGCCCAGAGGTCCCCCGGTGTTGTTGCGGGAGCTGCTGCACTAGCTAACGCTACATTAGCAAAACAAACGCTAATTTCTTTTGCAAAAGGTGCAGCGGGCTTCAAACACGTCCCCCTCCACTGGTTTCAACCAAGCACTAAATTCGATGTTTTCCAACCAAATACGGTTGAACTTACACTTCCCCATATTTATTTTTAAGTAGATTCTAAGATACATGAGTTTCTGACTGCCGCTAGCTGAAGCTTGGTTGCTAGGTTACTAGCTGGGTGTTCTCCGATAAGGGGCCGGTGGAAACAAAGTTAGTGATTACTGGTTCCATGTTGATTTATTTCAATACAAATTGTTGGGGGGAACTGAAAGGCTCTCACCGTACTGGTTACTTTGCAGCCCGGACATTTCCCCCAAAACACATTTAGACGCGATCTCAACACAGAAGTACCTTTCAAATCCCATCATTTTTAAGACCTACTAAATCATATTTAACACCTTATGTTATAAACAACATCTAGTGTCCTTACTGTAACACGGTAATATTTGTTTATTTCTGCAAGCCCTAATACACTACATTTGTATAATACATTTCAATAAGAATCATTGCCACATACCCTGACTGCCCTTTGTATCGCAGCAACCTTATATTTTACCTGAACTACCGTTTCAATGTTATTATGAAATTCTTCCTAAGAAATGCCTGCACTTGTCTGCACTAACGACCCCAGCAATCAACTGAGCCAAACCGAGCAAAGGTGAACCGAGCCGCGCTAAAACCTGTAGTCGAAATTTCGGCTTACGTACGCTTTATTTTTAAGATACTCACTCAGCACAGACGGTCTTTCCAGCCGAGGTGTGAGCCGACACCAGCACAGACTGGTTGTTGTCGATGCACAGGAGGGCCTCGCGCT
The DNA here is from genome assembly GCF_902827165.1 of Trematomus bernacchii. Taxonomy (NCBI): domain Eukaryota; kingdom Metazoa; phylum Chordata; class Actinopteri; order Perciformes; family Nototheniidae; genus Trematomus; species Trematomus bernacchii. The sequence continues at coordinate 9,310,341 of NW_022987567.1, forward strand.
GGAACGGATCCAGAACAAAAGGGTACTCCTGCAAGACGAGGAAGACATGGTTAGAGCCAGTGTTTAGTTTTGATGAGAAAGACCACCTCATCGTGACGTCTGTAGTCAACACACTATATAAAAGACTACAATTCCCACGGTGCCTGCTCTAAAGTGACAGTGATGGGCAGAAACCTGCTACAAAGACGCCGTCGAGGAACAGTTTTTAACCGTCCAATTACCCTTTAAGTTAGTAAGTTATATAAGCCTTATCAAGACAGAAAGAATACCTATTGTTATTTAATGTGAGTTTTGCATATTTGTTTTGACTATTGTAAAGGCCTCTTTTCTTTGCTGCATGTGTAAAAGTTTGTTATTTTATTTTGAGCAAACCCATCGCATAATATCATCTAAAGCAGTGCTTCTCAAACTTTTTTCAGTAATGTACCCCGCTTTGAAAAATGTTCTCTGCCAAGTACCCCCTGACCGACCCCGGACATTTGAGACAGAAAACGCCTATATAAATAATTACAATAATTAACAAACCAATGAACAAAATGATATATTATGAAAAACTATAAATACAATACACAAATGTAACATGTTTATATGAGGACCCCCTTAGTGGTTCTAGGAATATTTGATATACAATTGTGTTTTCTATTTAACTTATTGTACTTATTTTTGTAATCATGCATGGTATTTTTTTAATTAACCTTTTTATTTATTTTATCTCACGTACCCCCTGCAGTACCCCAACGTACCCCTAGGGGTCCGCGTACCCCCATTTGAGAATCACTGATCTAAAGCAGGGGTGTCGAACTCAAATACACAGTGGGCCAACATTATAAAATGGGTACTAGTGGAGGGCCGGACTGGTTCAATGTTTATTGCAGAACTTATTGAAATGAACTTATTGCACATATTAAACCTGGAACTAACAAAGCTTAAATGATTGCCTATAAAAACAACATGAAACATTAAATAATCAGTTGCATTCATTTCTTATGTCTCGATCTGCAGCTTTTCCAGAGTCATTTCTTATGATTACATTTCTGCACAGGCCAACAACAGCTTCAACAAAACTATTTCTCTCAAAGAGAAAACCAAACATGCCCTGTTGTCGTGAGAGAAGGAAACATCCATGTAAACTCAGTGTGCTGCTCTGTGATGCTAGTTCAGATACTTGGCATCTCATCTTGGGTGCAAGGTCATCAATGGGGTCAGGCTCTGAGCTGAGGAGACCCTCAGGATGGAGTGAAGGTGCAATATACCGGCGGGCCAGATCTAATAGCAATTAGAAATTATCCTGTGGGCCGAAATTAAATCCACAAAGGGCCTGATTTGGCCCCCGGGCCTTGAGTTTGACACATGTGGAAACCATCGGACGCCAAGCAACTCTTCAACTTTAAGTAATATAAATGAAAGAAGACGAGTTTAAAATGTCTGTTTAAGGCGTCGAGTGGCTTGATAGAAAAACAAGGAAGGAAGGAAGCCACGACAGACATGGTTAAAGTTATTAATCAAAATACTTAAAAAGTATTAGATGCATTTGAATCGACATCGTACCTTGGCTGCTTTCCCCACTCGCGGCTTCAGTGGTTTGTATTCTTCGTTGGCTTGCAGTGCGACCTGAGAAAGGCAGAATGCATCAATATAAGTTTCTATATTCATTTTTTTCACAAATCTGTAGTTTGCTTTGTTTCCTTTACCTCATGACAGCATCCCTCCACAGTCTCCACCTGCTCCACCTTCACTTGGGGCATGAATTCTGCAAGACTGAAGGAATTAAACTACTTTAAAACATATTCTAAAGCATTTCAAGACAGTGAAAAATCGATATCGGCTGATATTCACTCTCGGCCGATCGATCGGTGCTCTCTATAAATGCCGATCGGGAGAGCCGATCACATGACGTAAAATACATGACACTTTTCTCTGCGGCAAAACAAGCTCGTCCAAAATGGCTTCACCGGTCTGGCAGTATTTTAGGGTGTCCGAAAAAGACAGTAAAATAGCGGTATGCAACGTGTGTGTGAAGCAGACATCCTATGCAACGTGTGTGAAGCAGACATCCTATGCAACGTGTGTGAAGCAGAAATCCTATGCAACGTGTGTGAAGCAGAAGCAGCTCCACCCGCTGTGACGGACCGGTGAGCGGAGCAACACACACACTAATGGCGCATTTCCACTACAGCGCGGAGCACGGTTTAAGAGGGCTGTGACGTCAGCGGTCCGTCTTTGGTTGCGTTTCCACTTGGTCTAGTACCGGCTAGCGGGTCCTAATTCACAGTTTTTCTGGCCTCATAAAATCGTGGGTCTAGGGCCAGAGACAACGAGGCTGAGTCGGGCTGAGTATGCTAAACTAGAGAGAGCATCGCTGGCAAGGGGGCTACAACTACAACAAGATGGACATATTTGACCGTGATTTAATTGTAATACAGGTTTCAAAATGATGCCGAAGTAACAACATACTGATACCGGTTAGTAGAAACCATGAATTAATGCTTTGTCAAGTCTGCAGACAGACGGCAGGAGAAACACCTTTTAAAATGCGTGTGTTCTAAATGGAGATTGGCTAAGCTAACGCAGTATATGCTCCGACCGTCCACACTCACAACAACGGCCTACAGACATAAATAAAGCAGCGACTGTATTCTCCATGACACAGGCAGTCTGTGGTTTGTACTTGTTTAACTTTTGTCTAGTTTCTGAACATATATGAGGAGCTGTGAGCTCTGAGTGCTAACAGCTAACGGCTGTGTTGTTTTTCTGGGGTTCTCTGAAGATCACGTCACGGCTCCGCCTACACTGCGTTACTATAGATACTACCCCAGTTCCTAAACTGTAATGGCAATGCGCCATAAAGTGAGCCAGTCCTAACGAGGCCTAGCCATACTGAGCGAGGCCGTGTAGTGGAAACGCGCCATAAGTGCCTTACTCAAGGGCACACTAGTGGTGGTGTTCCTGGCGGGATTTGAACTCACAACCTTCCGATCTTCAGCCCACCACACTATCCATTAGACCACCACTACCTACTAAATATAGTTAAGTAGTAGTAATGCTTTGGAAGTATAAAATAGGACCCTGTACAGACACACGGTGTTTATTGGTAACGCTTCTCACTTCAGGTCGTTAGCACAGATGGCCTCGTGTCGAGCTTTCTTCCCGAACAGAACCTCCTCTCCTCCGTCACTGTCGGCCTCCCTCTTGACGGCAGGAGAAGCAGCATCTTTATCAGCGCCATTTTTAGTAATAACTTTCCTGTTAAAGAGAAAAAACAAACACACTGTAGTTAGCTGACGTGCACTTGAACGCAACACAGACGAAAATTCAAACAGACATATATTCAGAGTAGAAAAATACATATATCACTAGACTAGAGTATCTAAAAATAATACATAATATGAAGAAAATACTGAATACTCTGCGCTACACAACTTCACTAAGACTTATAGAAATATACTACAGGATTGGCAGAGGTGTAAAGTAACTAAGTACATTAACTCAAGTACCATTTTGAGGTACTTTACTTGAGTATTTCCATGTTATGCTACAGAGTACTTCTACTCCTCTACAGTTCAGAGGTACATGGTGTACTTCTACTCCACTACATGTATTTATACCTTTAGTTACTTCACAGATGTGGATGAATGATGTGAAATATAATCAAGTGTTAAATCAGACTTTAGTTCCACCTGGAGTAAATCCACAAGCTACCCTGCAGTATACAAAGTCATTCAAACTAGCTGCACCTTTACCAGCTTTGAGAACACTTTAATGATCAATCATTATAAAACATATCATATATATTATTCTGAAATGGAGCAATCTGCACAATGACTACTTTTACTGTCGCTACTTTCACTATATTTTGATGAGAATACTTTCCTACTTTTACTTGAGGAACATTTTGAATGCAGGACTTTTACTGTAACAGAGTATTCCTACACTCTGGTACTTCTACTTTTACTCAAGTACAAGATCTGAATACTTCTACTTTTACTCAAGTACAAGATCTGAATACTTCTACTTTTACTCAAGTACAAGGTCTGAGTGCTTCTACTTTTACTGAAGTACATGATCTGAGTACTTCTACTTTTACTCAAGTACAAGATCTGAGTACTTCTACTTCTTCTCTAGTACAAGATCTGAGTACTTCTCCCACCTCTGCACATTGGATTATATAAACATTACAGTTGTACATTTTAGCATAAATATGTCATACACAAATATGGCTCAACATTTCTCCAGTATTTATTGCTTTTCTTAACGACATGAAAAGTATACAAAGCAAATGGTGCAAAGATGTTTCTGTTCATAATGCCATCACCTTTGAATGACTGTAATGAGAACTGATGTTTAAGTGCCTTTTTCTGATGTATTAGAATAATTGTTCAGTAAAGATGAGGCATGAAGCAGTTGAGCTAGCTAGACTCTTGTGACTATTAACTTCTTAAATTGCACACGTATGGCGTTAATGTTACACATAACACACCAATAACAAAGCAAATACAATGTCCGAAAACCCATAACACGTGTTTTATTTCAGTTTCCATTAGCAATTAGCAACATTAGCTGGTTAGCATAGTTATTGCTACGTTCAAGTTTCTCTGTACAATCTAACCTCCGGATTTCAAACGTTAAATATGCAACAAAAAACAAGCCTTTACCCGATTTCTGCAGTCAGAGAAGCGGGTATCTTTTTGCTTGTGGTAGTTTGTTGTTCATCGTCAAACACGCTGAACAAACCGTCTCCAAAAGCGTCCGCCATGATTGTTAGGGGCAGAACTTCTTCCCACAATACAACACGAGGGTTTGCTCGCCAAATCCCGGGAAGTGCGCCGGAAGTCGATGTAAATGTCCGTAGTGGCCAAACGGTGGTACTACAGCAGTGCAGAAGCAGTCAGTTCAGGCAACTTTAAAGGTGGAAATAAGGTATAAAAGTAATAAAATAAATATTAAACCAATAAAGAGCAGCAAGTATATATACATTGCTTCAGTAGGAAGGACATGAACCACAAACAATACTATGTATAACATGTTTTAGATAAGTTAGACAAAGAAAGACAGATTTAAACTTGATATTGAAAATTCCTTTAAATATGTAATTTACAAGAAGAAAGTAAACTATGTTTTTTGAGTTATTCTTTAAATGCTTGACAACACTGCAGCTTTTCAACCCAATTTAAATTAAATTAATCTTGCTTTCTTTTCTATGTTTGTATTTTCTGTCAGTTATAATCAGCATTTATCCAGTAGGGGGCGGTGATGCAACGTCTTGATGCCAACCGCCTCTAAAACCCAAGAAGAGTGGGGGCGTGTCGATGCCACTGCTCATGTGAAAGGAACCTCCCATATTTGGTCTTGGCTTCCTGTGACAGCTCGCCCATGATGGTGTGCATGTGGAGCGCGTGGCGGCGGGGCTCCGTGTTGGCCGCGCGGCTCGCAAAGAGGGATTGGCCGTGCAGTTTTTCCGCGGGCCTTTCTGTCAGATACAGGGACTTCAGCACCAAGACGGCTCCTCACATCCCCGGCATGGAGTACCAGGTGTGTTACCCTCTCTGCTACCTGTCTGTTAGCATGCCAGCTAGCCACAGACGCTAGTTTACAAGTTTTAACTTCAACTCTGACACTCTGTGACAGTTATGGGATGGATACAAAAATGGCTGACATGAACAAGTGGGAGAACATAATAATAACAGTTAGCTCTGGATTGTAGAGCCAGGGGAGTAGAAGCTAACAGAGGAGCTGTGAGAGAGAGACAGCTGTGACTCCTACGGTTATGTTACTGGACAACTTGTACTGAGGCAACGATCATCCAGCAGAGATAACAACACGTGTCGTAACGATGGTCGTAACCCTCTGAAAACACTGGGTTCACATAGTAAACATCAGAGGTGGGAGAGGTACTCCGATCTTGTACTTGAGTAAAAATAGAAGTACTCAGATCTTGTACTTGAGTAAAAGTGCAAGTACTCAGATCTTGTAGTAAAAGTCGAAGTACTCAGAGCTTGTACTTGAGTAAAAATAGAAGTACTCAGATCTTGAACTTGAGTAAAAGTGCAAGTACTCAGATCTTGTAGTAAAAGTAGAAGTATTCAGATCTTGTACTTGAGTAAAAGTAGAAGTACTCAGATCTTGTACTTGAGTAAAAGTAGAAGTACTCAGATCTTGTACTTGAGTGAAAGTAGAAGTACTCAGGTCTTGTACTTGAGTAAAAGTAGAAGTACCAGAGTGTAGGAATACTCTGTTACAGTAAAAGTCCTGCATTCAAAATGTTACTCAAGTGAAAGTATAAAAGTATTCTCATCAAAATATAGTGAAAGTAGCGACAGTAAAAGTAGTCATTGTGCAGATTGGTCCATTTCAGAATAATATATATGATATGTTTTATAATGATTGATCATGAAAGTGTTCTCAAAGCTGGTAAAGGTGCAGCTAGTTTGAATGACTTTGTATACTGCAGGGTAGCTTGTGGATTTACTCCAGGTGGAACTAAAGTCTGATTTAACACTTGATTATATTTCACATCATTTATCCACATCTGTAAAGTAACTAAAGCTATTAAATACATGAAGTGGAGGAAAAGTACACCATGTACCTCTGAACTGTAGTGGAGTAGAAGTACACAGTAGCAGAAAGTGGAAATACTCAAGTAAAGTAAAAGTTGTACTTAAGTACAGAACTTTTACTTCGCACCTCTGGTCACTGTTTTTATGTGGATATTGATTTGTTTCGACTCACTTGTTGCAGGAAAATTGCACTATTGTCCAACTGTAAATGCATTTTATATATGTGAATGTACGTTTTTGTGAAGTGTACATCCTTGCTAAAGTTTCAGCGTTGTTTTTATTAAAGCTGTATGAATCTGTCTCTCCTTCCTGCTTGAATGTCATTGTTGTTATTGGGTATTTTTGTCATTGTAAACTAGGGCTGTGCAATTAATTGTATTTTAATTGCAATTACGATTTTGGCCTGCCACAATTACGAAAACAACATAATCGTAAAAGACGATTATTTTGCTTTGCTAGGTTGTGACAGTGCAACATATTTGATCTAATTTATTTGTATTTATCATATTTACATATGTTTAGTAGCTTGTTGAAGTGCGCTCCAAAATATTTGTTGATCTTGTTTATTGGTATTTATTATTTTTGATATTATTTATTTAAATGTATCATTTATTATTGTATTGGTTATTCAGTTGAATTATACGTTCAGGGTAATCAACAGTTAAAAAGATACTGTTCAAATTATTATTTGTATTTGTTTTAAAGTTCAATAAATGGATGCTTTCAAAGTCAATGAATAATCGTATTTAATAATCGTAATATCAATTATTGACCAAAATAATCGTGATTATGATTTTTGCCATAATCGCACAGCCCTATTGTAAACCAACCAATGTGTTGTTCTGCCTGACTGAATACTGGCTTCCCTGCCCTCAAACTCTTTGGTCAAACAATATGTAAAAGGTTCATTATTGCAATAAAATAGGAGGGTATTAAATATAAATGTGTTTGAGTATTTGGTGCAGCAGGATATATGAAATATGCTTCCTTCCTAAACTCCTTCATGCACAGCAGTTGTGAAATAGTGAATGCTAGAAATGATTAATGTTCTGTTGATAGACTGAATGATGGAGGTATTTCATCACTGAACACATCCGGGTTCAGCTTTAAGTCAATGTTTGTACCTTTTAACGTTGTGATATTGATCTGTGGGGTCATCTCTCCAACTGATGAAAGGCCTGAACTTTAGTGATAAGATCAAACAGTCAGTCATGAGACCCTGACTCCTAAACATGTCGCTCTTCTTGAACATGAGAAAGTCAAATGAACAGGGTCCCCGGTGTTTTTCTGCTATCCTGGAAAGACCAAGTTGAATATGTTTGCTTCAAGGCGAGTAGACTTCTTTTGTTTCTTACAGCTGTGATTGTACTGCATGGAACAAGTGTTCTTCTACAGCTTTAAAGGGGACCTATCATGCAAAATGCACTTGTTGATGTCTTCTCTACATCAACATGTGTCCCCGGTGTGTCGGGGAACTCACGCAGCGTCAGAAAATAAAACCCTCTCTCTTTTCCTCCGTACCCAAATCTCTAAAAACGGGGGAACAACGGAGCTGATCCAGATTTGCGTCCGATATGACGTAATATCTGAAATGTGGACCCACGGCCCTATCAGAAACGTTGCTATCAGAAACAATGCCCGACTGTTTTGGACGTAATATGGTCGGTGTTTACATTAGCATCGCTAACACTCAGAGCTAACCTGTACTGGAGAGCATGTGTGTGAAGAAGCAGGAAATAAAAAGGAACTCACCTTGTGGTATAACCGGCAAGAGAGAAAGCCTTTGAGCTCCATACTGTTTCAGAAAGAATCCTTGATAATCCATGATATGGCGTTTCATCACGGCAGTATTTAGTTTAGACAGTAGCTGCCGGGTCCCGCATGAGCTCAGACCCCTCTTTTTTAAAATTATTTTAAGCTTTATACCCCAAATCAGCACTTTTGAAACAGGAAGTGAAATAGAGGGATATGAGGCACGGCTAGAATGGGTGATCTGTTTGGTATTTTGAGCAAAACACTTCATAGACATGTTTTTTATATATTTGTATATATCTAAGACCTATGCTATTGCCTAAAAATAGCATGATAGGTGACCTTTAAATTCAAAACTTCTCCACCAGCATAAGATCTGCTCAACGATTGTAGGTCAACCCTGGGAGAAACAACATATTAACATCCTCTCCGGCGATACAAGGTCCCACGACTTAATAAAGTGAGACTGAAGCACTCGCATCCTCACACTAAATACAGGTCAGAATCAGAAACGGGTTTATCACCAGGTGGGTTAACACATACGAGGAGTTTGATTTGGTGTTTTAGTGCATATAATAAATAAAAAACACAGATGGAAAACTATTTGAAGAAAAATACAATAACATAAAAAAAATATAGCAGTATCTACATTGAACAGCATTGAAATTGTAAAAATCAGGGATTGTCATGTTGTGTTAAATGTTAGTTTATCCTTGTATTGTGTTTAATTATTTGTCCTTGTTTGATTCAGACAATAAGTTATAATCGTATCGTAGCAATAAGTCATTAAACTGTAAGTGCGGTGTCGTGTCAAATGATCATATAATCATTTAAAACATATAGTCTTATACTCTGATTGCCTTTTACTCTGATAAATGGTATTTTTAGTCTGTGTTGAACAGAGACATGTGTTCAGGGTTTACCTCTCAGGAGGGCAAAGGAAGTGTAAAAGGCACATGGTTAAGGACTGGGGGGTTTGATGGTTTAATGATGGGATGGAGGACCAGCTGTTTCCTCTCATGAATACACAGAGAGACTGTCAGCAGGACTTCTCTCTCCTCTGAGGATGAAGCTCTGTTCCTACATTTGAGATGGATTTCACTTTATATTGACTTTCTTTATTACTTTGTTAAATATAACAAAAGACAAACTTTGTCCATGAATCATTTATCAGTTTCTCTGAAGAATCCTCCTCACGTCCAATCTCCCTGTGCTGTGTTGATCGTGGGATTTTGATTCTAAAACACTCGTTGCTTTTTGTTGCAGGATGCCATCTGCACGCTGAACACGTTACAGACCAACGCCAGCGCTCTGGAGCAGGTTCGCAGAGAGAGGTGTCTTCCTCAACTGCAGCTGCAGGCCATGAGAGGCTTCCTGGAGAGAGCCGGACTCACTGTGAGACACACACACACTGAGACACACACACACACTGAGACACACACACACTGAGACACACACACACACACTGAGACACACACACACACACACTGAGACACACACACACACACACAC
>NW_022987567.1:9322658-9367658 GCF_902827165.1 Trematomus bernacchii
CGCTCGTAAAACACAGGAGGTACGGAAACTAAGAACACCATATATTTGGTAGATTTGGCAGCTGATAACACATTAGTTTTATTTCCTTTAAGTGGTGGATATGGAGTTGCTGTAGTGGAGACGCTGTGCACAGCTGATCCACAGCTGGAACACAAACCACCAAATAAAAAAATAAACATGAATTGACTCCACTCCGGAGGGATCCCCCGATACTTTCTTACAGTTTCTCATCAAGGGGGGGTCTCCTGTCCCCGGCACAAACACACTGACACACTGCCTGAGGAAGGTTATGTGTAGGGCTGTGCGATTATGGCAAAAATCATAATCACGATTATTTTGGTCAATAATTGATATCACGATTATTAAAAACGATTATCCATTTACTTTGAAAACATCCATATATTGAAAAAATAAATTTGAACAGTATGTTTTTAACAGTTGATTACCCTGAACTTTAAGTATAATTCAACTGAAAAACCAAAAAATAAATAAATAAATTACATTTTTTTTTTTTTAATAAAAATAATAATCGTTTTATTTTGATTACATTGTTTTCGTAATCGTTACAAGCCAAAATCGTAATCGAGATTAAAATACGATTAATTGCACAGCCCTAGTTATGTGTATTTTGTCATTAACTTTTTTCGGACCACTTATTTATTTATTTTGGTGACGATCCGACCTCCATGCTGCTCCTCTGGTTCAAACTGCATCCACCAAACAATATGATTTATCTCGACCTCCCCAAAATAACCAAAATCTGACACGGTGTGAAAAGTCTTTTTTAGTTGTTCGGTCGTCATGTCCTGCGATCTTCTTCATGCAGTGAGTCAGAATGAATATTAATACCGGGCGTTTCTTTGACTATTTATAGTGAAATATGGGCGTCACGTGAAGCCCGCAAAAGCTGCGCCGCATTTTGAGTTGATTGTGATTTATAAAAAAGGGAAACCGGCGTAGGACGTGCCGCACGCTCGTCCTACGCCGGTACATAGTGTTTTATGAATCGGAAAATGTCTGTGCGTATTTATTTAAGCAACCTTCCCACGTGAATCCTACGCAAGGCTTTATAAATGAGGCCCCTGGAATTTTAGGAGGGGAGGCATTAAATGTTATCTGGGGCAGAATGAATGCAGGGGGGGGGGGCATTGGTGTGCATTGGTCTACTGCCATACCATTTATTTTTTTAATGCAAAGGCAGTCATGTTGGGTAATGTGCACTGAATACTTCCCGTTATTCAAATGCAATAAAACTCAGTAACGGTTTATACTGGTGTCTAGTTCAGTGCTTCTCAAAGTGTGGACCGTGAGCGCCCCCTAGTGGTCCGTGAGTATATTGGTAAAATGTCACATTTGAAATTAATTAATTCAAGTTTTCCGCACTCTCGCGGGAATATCTCCGCAATGGAGCGAGCTTAAGTTCCTTTTAGATGTCTTTTAAAGGTCTTTTAAAGTCATTACATTTCTACTTAAAAAATGTGCAGATACCCTGATTACACTATTTGATATCAGGATTGCATTGTGATCCTGCTTCTGATGGAACAATGCTAACTATACGCTTGATAAGTAGTGGTCAGAGAATACGATGAAATATATTATCATACACTGTAGTTGGCCATATACTCATTGTCCTAAGTGTATTTGCCATTTAGCTAATACAATGTTCCCATGTGTTGTTTGTAGCATGTGAGGGATATTAAATAACATATCTTCTAAACTTCAAAAATTCGAGTGGTTTTGGTCTTGATAATAATTAATACTTTTGATTCAACTAAACAAAGCATTCATGTCCTCTGTGATCTCTCCTTCTGCTTCTAGTTCCCCACATTTGGTACAAGTCAGGGAGAGGATCCGGATCAACGGACAGCCCATTGGGAAAGAGCTTTTTACTAAATACTTCTGGCAGGTGTACGGACGGCTGGATGAAACTAAGGTAGGTCAGAGGTGTTAGACTCACAGCCTCTTCTCAGTGTGAAATGTCTGTATGTCTAGTCTAGTTGTAAGCATAGGAACCCTGACATGTTGTTTACCCCAAAGTTTTATGTTAGAAATGTACAGTACGGGTCTCCAGCACATAGAAACTGCCGGATGCTAACCTGGATATGTTGGGCAATTATCATAAGTTGCGTTAACAAAAATTACTTGGCCGATTTGGACAGTTGTTTTTGTGGGTGTTATTGAAGATGTCCGTTTCTGACGTTTTCAGGATCAAAAATTGCAGTTTAAACCAGAAGGTGGCCAAAGTCTGCCGTTAGCTTCTGGCATGTGCTTCCTGTTTGTGTTCCCAGACTGAATAGAGCCTCAGTCTGTATAATCATTGTCACGGGGAGATCATTGAGTCAAAATGAGACTCCTCGTGTCAGGATGAGCGTGACCATCGCGTGCTTTAAAGGTCACCTATTATGCAAAATCCACTTTCTCATGTCTCTTCTACATCAACATGTGTCCCCTCTTCTTCATGTCTCTTCTACATCAACATGTGTCCCCTCTTCTTCATGTCTCTTCTTCATCAACATGTGTCCCCTCTTCTTCATGTCTCTTCTACATCAACATGTGTCCCCTCTTCTTCATGTCTCTTCTACATCAACATGTGTCCCCTCTTCTTCATGTCTCTTCTACATCAACATGTGTCCCCTCTTCTTCATGTCTCTTCTACATCAACATGTGTCCCCTCTTCTTCATGTCTCTTCTACATCAACACGTGTCCCCTCTTCTTCATGTCTCTTCTACATCAACATGTGTCCCCTCTTCTTCATGTCTCTTCTACATCAACATGTGTCCCCTCTTCTTCATGTCTCTTCTACATCAACATGTGTCCCCTCTTCTTCATGTCTCTTCTAGATCAACATGTGTCCCCTCTTCTTCATGTCTCTTCTACATCAACATGTGTCCCCTCTTCTTCATGTCTCTTCTACATCAACATGTGTCCCCTCTTCTTCATGTCTCTTCTTCATCAACATGTGTCCCCTCTTCTTCATGTCTCTTCTACATCAACATGTGTCCCCTCTTCTTCATGTCTCTTCTACATCAACATGTGTCCCCATCTTCTTCATGTCTCTTCTACATCAACATGTGTCCCCTCTTCTTCATGTCTCTTCTACATCAACATGTGTCCCCTCTTCTTCATGTCTCTTCTTCATCAACATGTGTCCCCTCTTCTTCATGTCTCTTCTACATCAACATGTGTCCCCTCTTCTTCATGTCTCTTCTACATCAACATGTGTCCCCTCTTCTTCATGTCTCTTCTACATCAACATGTGTCCCCCTCTTCTTCATGTCTCTTCTACATCAACATGTGTCCCCTCTTCTTCATGTCTCTTCTACATCAACATGTGTCCCCTCTTCTTCATGTCTCTTCTTCATCAACATGTGTCCCCTCTTCTTCATGTCTCTTCTACATCAACATGTGTCCCCTCTTCTTCATGTCTCTTCTACATCAACACGTGTCCCCTCTTCTTCATGTCTCTTCTACATCAACATGTGTCCCCTCTTCTTCATGTCTCTTCTTCATCAACATGTGTCCCCTCTTCTTCATGTCTCTTCTACATCAACATGTGTCCCCTCTTCTTCATGTCTCTTCTACATCAACATGTGTCCCTCTTCTTCATGTCTCTTCTTCATCAACATGTGTCCCCTCTTCTTCATTCTCTTCTACATCAACATGTGTCCCCTCTTCTTCATGTCTCTTCTACATCAACATGTGTCCCCTCTTCTTCATGTCTCTTCTACATCAACATGTGTCCCCTCTTCTTCATGTCTCTTCTACATCAACACGTGTCCCCTCTTCTTCATGTCTCTTCTACATCAACATGTGTCCCCCTCTTCTTCATGTCTCTTCTTCATCAACATGTGTCCCCTCTTCTTCATGTCTCTTCTACATCAACATGTGTCCCCTCTTCTTCATGTCTCTTCTACATCAACATGTGTCCCCTCTTCTTCATGTCTCTTCTTCATCAACATGTGTCCCCTCTTCTTCATGTCTCTTCTACATCAACATGTGTCCCCTCTTCTTCATGTCTCTTCTACATCAACATGTGTCCCCTCTTCTTCATCAACATGTGTCCCCTCTGTGTAAAGAGACTCTGAAAGTTTCAGGAACAAAGATTCTCTCTCTTTTTGATCCATTTCTATAAAAACCTGTCTGAAAATGAGCTGATCAGATTTTGGCCACTTTATGATGTCATAACGATGTTTTGTCTTGTGTAACCATTAGCCAATCAGCAACCAAGGTAACCCCCCCCCCCCGTGGTGATTGTCCAGTCATGCCTCTCCTCTCTCTGCCCTCCTCAGGATGCTCATGGAGGGATGATGCCGGCTTATTTCCGCTTCCTCACCATCTTGGCCTTCCACGTGTTTCTTCAGGAGAAGGTACGCCACTTTTCTGTCCTGAACACAACTTTTCTTCCTGGCTGTATTTTTGCAAAGGTGTGCAACATCACAAAAGGGGTAAACTCTCCTGACAGACCCTCACAGTCACTCTGGGTCAGTGTGTTTGATAGACTGATACACGACCATCTTAAAGACCACGAGAAGGGCGAACGGTGGTGTTACTTAAAGGGGACCTATCATGCAAAATGCACGTTTTGATGTCTTGTATACATCAAGATGTGTCCCCGGTGTGTCAGGGAACTCACGCAGCGTTAGAAAATAAAACCCTCTCTCTTTTCCTCCGTACCCACATCTCTAAAAACGGGGCTACAACGAAGCTGATACAGATTTGCGTCCGATATGACGTAATATCTGAAATGTGGGCGGGCTTTACACCCACGGCCCTATCAGAAACGTCGCTATCAGAAACAATGCGTGACGTGTTTTGGACGTAATATGGTCTTTTTTTTACATTAGCATCGCTAACACTCAGAGCTAACCTGTACTGGAGAGAGTATGTGTAAAAAACAGGATATAAAAAGTAAACCCACGAGAGAAAAAGAGTTCGAGCTCCATACTGTTTCAGAAATAATCCTTGATGTGGTTTGGAACATGATATGGGACCTTTTTAAAGGACTAACTTCTCAAATCTAAACCGCTGTGTTCTCTGTTCAGGTGGATTTAGCTGTGATTGAAGTTGGGATTGGTGGAGCGTACGACTGCACCAACATTATAAGGTGAGTCTCAAGATGATCAAGAGATTGATGTTTGATCCACGTGTCCTTAAAGGACTTTAGATCAGACTCTGCTGGACGAAGGAGTCTCTGAAGGAGCCTTAATATGTTATGTATTAGAATAATGCTTAAGCTTCGTCACAGATAAACAGACCCAATAAAAGCAGCTTGATCAACATGGTCACACGTTATCAGAGAGCGGAGGACACGCAGATAAGAGAGTGTGTGTGTGTGTGTGTCTCTCTCCGTTTGTGTGTGTGTGTGTGTGTCTCTCTCTGTTCGTGTGTGTGTCTCTCTCTGTTCGTGTGTGTGTGTGTGTGTCTCTCTCTGTTCGTGTGTGTGTGTGTGTCTCTCTCTGTTCATGTGTGTGTGTCTCTCTGTTCGTGTGTGTGTGTCTCTCTCTGTTCGTGTGTGTGTGTCTCTCTGTTCGTGTGTGTGTGTCTCTCTCTGTTCGTGTGTGTCTCTCTCTGTTCGTGTGTGTGTGTGTGTGTGTCTCTCTCTGTTCATGTGTGTCTCTCTCTGTTCGTGTGTGTGTGTGTGTGTCTCTCTCTGTTCATGTGTGTCTCTCTCTGTTCGTGTGTGTGTGTGTCTCTCTCTGTTCGTGTGTGTGTGTGTCTCTCTCTGTTCGTGTGTGTGTGTCTCTCTCTGTTTGTGTGTGTGTGTCTCTCTCTGTTTGTGTGTGTGTGTCTCTCTCTGTTCATGTGTCTCTCTCTGTTCGTGTGTGCGTGTGTGTGTCTCTCTCTGTTCGTGTGTGTGTGTCTCTCTCTGTTTGTGTGTGTGTTTGTGTGTCTCTCTCTGTTTGTGTGTGTGTGTCTCTCTCTGTTTGTGTGTGTGTGTCTCTCTCTGTTTGTGTGTGTGTGTCTCTCTCTGTTTGTGTGTGTGTGTCTCTCTGTTCATGTGTCGCTCTCTGTTCGTGTGTGCGTGTGTGTGTCTCTCTCTGTTCGTGTGTGTGTGTCTCTCTCTGTTCATGTGTGTCTCTCTCTGTTCATGTGTGTGTGTGTCTGTCTCTCTGTGTTTGTGTGTCTCTCTCTGTGTTTGTGTGTGTGTGTCTGTCTCTCTCTCTCTCTGTGCATGTGTGTGTGTCTCTCTCTGTTCATGTGTGTGTGTGTCTCTCTCTCTGTTCATGTGTGTGTGTGTCTCTCTCTCTGTTCATGTGTGTGTGTGTCTCTCTCTCTGTTCATGTGTGTGTGTGTCTCTCTCTCTGTTCATGTGTGTGTGTGTCTCTCTCTCTGTTCATGTGTGTCTGTCTCTCTCTGTCTCTGTGTTCGTGTGTGTCTCTCTGTGTTCATGTGTGTGTGTCTCTCTCTCTGTTCATGTGTGTGTGTCTCTCTCTCTGTTCATGTGTGTCTGTCTCTCTCTGTCTCTGTGTTCGTGTGTGTCTCTCTGTGTTCATGTGTGTGTGTCTCTCTCTCTGTTCATGTGTGTGTGTGTCTCTCTCTCTGTTCATGTGTGTGTGTCTCTCTCTCTGTTCATGTGTGTGTGTCTCTCTCTCTGTTCATGTGTGTGTGTCTCTCTCTCTGTTCATGTGTGTGTGTCTCTCTCTCTGTTCATGTGTTTGTGTCTCTCTCTCTGTTCATGTGTGTGTGTCTCTCTCTCTGTTCATGTGTGTGTGTCTCTCTCTCTGTTCATGTGTGTGTGTCTCTCTCTGTTCATGTGTGTGTGTCTCTCTCTGTCTCTGTGTTCGTGTGTGTCTCTCTCTGTGTTCGTGTGTGTCTCTCTGTCTCTGTGTTCGTGTGTGTGTGTCTCTATGTTCGTGTGTGTGTCTCTCTCTCTGTGTTTGTGTGTGTGTGTGTGTGTCTCTCTCTGTCTCTGTGTTCGTGTGTGTGTGTCTCTATGTTCGTGTGTGTCTCTCTCTCTGTGTGTGTGTGTCTCTCTGTCTCTGTGTGTGTGTTGCTTTTGCAGACCACGTATAAGACGTATCAGTCTGTGTTTTCTAAATTGTGGTTTTCTATTTTGTTGTGTATTAAAATGTGTTTACATCGTGTATGAGGGTTTTCAGTCTGTGGCTACAAGTATGGTTTTCATTGTCTCGTGCTTTTACATTTGTTTTTTTAGTCCTATCGGTTTTGTCTAAATGTTTTTATTCTGCTTTCTATATATTTATTGATGTACAGCACTTTGGTGAACTCTGTTTAAATGTGCTATATAAATAAAGTTGTATTGGATAAATAAACTTGAATTGATTGTTTTTAAATGTCACACAGGCGTCCGTGGGTGTGTGGCGTCTCGTCTCTGGGAATCGACCACACTCAGATTCTTGGAGACACCATCGAGAAGATCGCCTGGCAGAAAGGAGGCATCTTCAAAGTGAGTGGGCTGAACACGTCTCAGTGTGATCTCAACACGTCTCAGTGTGATCTCAACACGTCTCAGTGTGATCTGAACACGTCTCAGTGTGATCTGAACACGTCTCAGTGTGATCTGAACACGTCTCAGTGTGATCTGAACACGTCTCAGTGTGATCTGAACACGTCTCATTGTGATCTGAACACGTCTCAGTGTGATCTGAACACGTCTCAGTGTGATCTCAACACGTCTCAGTGTGATCTGAACACGTCTCAGTGTGATCTGAACACGTCTCAGTGTGATCTCAACACGTCTCATTGTGATCTGAACACGTCTCAGTGTGATCTGAACACGTCTCATTGTGATCTGAACACGTCTCAGTGTGATCTGAACACGTCTCAGTGTGATCTGAACACGTCTCATTGTGATCTCAACACGTCTCAGTGTGATCTCAACACGTCTCAGTGTGATCTGAACACGTCTCAGTGTGATCTGAACACGTCTCATTGTGATCTCAACACGTCTCAGTGTGATCTCAACACGTCTCATTGTGATCTGAACACGTCTCATTGTGATCTCAACACGTCTCAGTGTGATCTGAACACGTCTCAGTGTGATCTGAACACGTCTCAGTGTGATCTGAACACGTCTCAGTGTGATCTGAACACGTCTCATTGTGATCTCAACACGTCTCAGTGTGATCTCAACACGTCTCATTGTGATCTGAACACGTCTCATTGTGATCTCAACACGTCTCATTGTGATCTGAACACGTCTCATTGTGATCTCAACACGTCTCAGTGTGATCTCAACACGTCTCATTGTGATCTGAACACGTCTCAGTGTGATCTCAACACGTCTCAGTGTGATCTGAACACGTCTCAGTGTGATCTGAACACGTCTCAGTGTGATCTGAACACGTCTCAGTGTGATCTCAACACGTCTCAGTGTGATCTGAACACGTCTCAGTGTGATCTGAACACGTCTCAGTGTGATCTGAACACGTCTCAGTGTGATCTGAACACGTCTCAGTGTGATCTGAACACGTCTCATTGTGATCTGAACACGTCTCATTGTGATCTGAACACGTCTCAGTGTGATCTCAACACGTCTCAGTGTGATCTCAACACGTCTCAGTGTGATCTGAACACGTCTCATTGTGATCTGAACACGTCTCATTGTGATCTGAACACGTCTCATTGTGATCTGAACACGTCTCATTGTGATCTCAACACGTCTCATTGTGATCTGAACACGTCTCATTGTGATCTCAACACGTCTCATTGTGATCTCAACACGTCTCAGTGTGATCTGAACACGTCTCATTGTGATCTGAACACGTCTCATTGTGATCCTACTCATACTTAAAGGGGACCTATCATGCAAAATGCACTTGTGTACGTCTTTTATACATGAATATGTGTTCCAGGGAACTCACCAAGTGTCAGAAAACACAACCCTCTCTATTTTCCTCCATACCCAAATCTCTAAAAAAGGGGCTGCAACGGATCTGATAAAAACTGATCCAGATTTGAACACTGTCCTGACGTCAGGACGGTGGCGCTACGGCTATTGGGCCAACTCCACCAATCAGGAGGAGACAGCCACGGCCATTGCCGTTCGAAAGCGCTGGAGACGCTGTAGTACATATGCCAGGCCAGTAGATGGTGCTGTTCTCACTGAATCTGCCCTTGCTAAAACAGGGGTAAAAATTGTCAAATTGAGCGAAATGAGGCATGGCTAAAATGCATGATCTGTTTGGTATTTTGAAAAAAAAAAAAGTATAAATATGCCTTATATAGGTATGGTCCTACACTATATTATTATAATATAGCATGATAGGTCCACTTTAATGTAATGGGAATAAAACATGTCTACCTTTTATCTTCAGAGGTGGGAAGTAGTGGAGTACAAATACTTTGTTATTGTACTTAAGAACATGTTTCTGGTATCAGTACTTTACTCCACTACTTATTTTTCTGACGACTTTTTACTTTGACTTCTTACATTTTGAACCCAAATACCTGAACTTTCTACTTCTTACACTTTCAAAACAGGCTGGTTACTTTAGTTTGTGGAGGTGTGCAGACTGCCACACACTTTAGGAAACACACTTTGGACGTAGAGACACTGAAGTACTCATTGTTGTACTGCCCTCTACCGGGTGTGTGTGTGTGTGTGTGTGTGTGTGTGTGTGTGTGTGTGTGTGTGTGTGTGTGTGTTTGTCTCTATGTGTGTGTGTGTGTGTCTCTCTATGTGTGTGTGTCTCTATGTGTGTGTGTCTCTATGTCTGTGTGTGTGTGTCTCTCTGTTTGTGTGTGTGTCTCTCTGTTTGTGTGTGTGTGTGTGTGTGTCTCTCTGTTTGTGTGTGTCTCTCTGTTTGTGTGTGTCTCTGGGTTCGTGTGTGTGTGTGTCTCTCTCTGTCTCTGTGTTCATGTGTGTGTGTGTGTGTGTGTTTACAGCCGGGGGTTCCTGCCTTCACAGTCAAACAGCCAGAGGATGCGATGGTGATGCTCCGGAGCCGAGCCAAAGAGATGAGAGTCAGTGAACAGATTACAGATATCTCAGTCAATCATCTCTGTGTTGATAACGTTGTAATACATGTTGTTGTCTCTACCCTCCGGCTGCTTGTATGTAACCCCCGTCTGACCTGTGGTTGTAGAGTCCTCTGCGGGTGTGTCCAGATCTGGAAGAGTACCAGACGGACTGTGGATCTCTTGTTCTGGGTCTGGCCGGGCAGCACCAACGCTCCAACGCCTCCCTCGCCCTCCAGCTCAGTCACACATGGCTGCAGAAAAGATGTCTACCAGGTGGGGCGCTCTGCCAGCATTTGATAGCAGCTGCAAAAAATGTGTATTTCTTGTATTTTCATCCCAACCTGTCCTCGCTCAGCAGAGACAAGCTTTCCCTCCACGAGTGATGAGAACACAGAGGTCCTTCAGGGGGCCGCCTTCACGCCCAGCCCCATCATGGTGAAAGGTGAGTCTGCAGAACACACACATTGTGTCCCCTCTTCTTCATGTCTCTTCTACATCAACATGTGTCCCCTCTTCTTCATGTCTCTTCTACATCAACATGTGTCCCCTCTTCTTCATGTCTCTTCTACATCAACATGTGTCCCCTCTTCTTCATGTCTCTTCTACATCAACATGTGTCCCCTCTTCTTCATATCTCTTCTACATCAACATGTGTCCCCTCTTCTTCATGTCTCTTCTACATCAACATGTGTCCCCTCTTCTTCATGTCTCTTCTACTTCAACATGTGTCCCCTCTTCTTCATGTCTCTTCTACATCAACATGTGTCCCCTCTTCTTCATGTCTCTTCTACATCAACATGTGTCCCCTCTTCTTCATGTCTCTTCTTCATCAACATGTGTCCCCTCTTCTTCATGTCTCTTCTACATCACATGTGTCCCCTCTTCTTCATGTCTCTCCTACATCAACATGTGTCCCCTCTTCTTCATGTCTCTTCTACATCAACATGTGTCCCCTCTTCTTCATGTCTCTTCTACATCAACATGTGTCCCCTCTTCTTCATGTCTCTTCTTCATCAACATGTGTCCCCTCTTCTTCATGTCTCTTCTACATCAACATGTGTCCCCTCTTCTTCATGTCTCTTCTTCATCAACATGTGTCCCCTCTTCTTCATGTCTCTTCTTCATCAACATGTGTCCCCTCTTCTTCATGTCTCTTCTACATCAACATGTGTCCCCTCTTCTTCATGTCTCTTCTTCATCAACATGTGTCCCCTCTTCTTCATGTCCCCTCTTCTTCATGTCTCTTCTTCATCAACATGTGTCCCCTCTTCTTCATGTCTCTTCTTCATCAACATGTGTCCCCTCTTCTTCATGTCTCTTCTTCATCAACATGTGTCCCCTCTGTGGAAAGAGACTCTGAAAGTTTCAGGAACAAAGATTCTCTCTCTTTTTGTCCTGATCCATTTCTATAAAAACCTGTCTGAAAATGAGCTGATCAGATTTTGGCCACTTGATGATGTCATCACGATGTTTTGTCTTGTGTAACCATTAGCCAATCAGCAACCAAGGTAACCCCCCCCCACCTTATCACCTGCATCTCCTCCTAGAGCACCATTGAGTTCTTTGTAACCAAATCTCTCTCAGAGGGGCGTGGGGAGGGGCTCCTTATTTTCATCTAAAGTAACAGACAGAGAATCAGCACTTTGGAAACAGGGCTGAAACAGAGGGGATTATGGGTAATGCTGCAATGATCTGTTTGGTGTTTCAGCCAATCAGAGACAGGTTCTGTATATATCTGAGACCTGTACTATATTGAGGAAGAACAGTATAATAGGGGACCTTTAAAGGGGACCTCATCCAGTTTTGATGTGTGTTTGCTCCAGGTCTGGCGGACACAGAGTGGGCGGGGAGGAACCAGACTCTGAGACACGGAGCGGTGACCTACTTCCTGGATGGAGCTCACACGATGCGCAGCATGAAGGCCTGCGTGCACTGGTTCAGAGAAACTGCATCCCAGCATGAGAGGAACTCCAGGTGAGCAGCAGCACTCTGATGACATCACACACACACACTGTACCTGCATACAAGGTGCCACCTGCTCATGAGAAGGTGTGTTTGTGTTGCAGTGGAGCTGTGGCCAGAGTCCTGCTGTTCAACGCCACCGGAGAGAGAGACTCAGCCGCCATGTTGAAACTGCTGGTGGTGAGCGGGACTTTTTGCAATTGGTGTAGAAACAAACCAGTTTAACATGATTTGTAAATGTTAATCAGACTGTTTTGTAATGGTAACAACCTCTCTGATAATAATGATCAGATATTAATGTCTTTACTGTCCTCTCTCTTTTCAGCCGTGTCAGTTTGACTTTGCTGTTTTCTGCCCGAACATCACCGAGGCCATGGCTTCATGCAACGCAGGTGAGATCATTGAACCTGTGTGAAAGATGTTTGTGTGAAAAGTTTGAATTGCACGAGGGTATTTTCCACATGCGTGTAAATGATGTTGTTGGACAGCCTCACTAGTAAGGCAAGGCAAGTTTATTTATACAGCACCTTTCAACACAAGGCCATTCAAAGTGCTTCTGGGAGTTTGTTCCAGATATTTGGAGCATAATAACTGAACTTCTCCATGTTTAGTTCTGACTCTGGGGACAGAAAGTTGACCTGTGTCACTACCCGAGCTGTCAGGTTACCCGAGCTGTCAGGTTACCCGATCTGTCAGGTTACCCGATCTGTCAGGTTACCCGATCTGTCAGGTTACCCGAGCAGTCAGGTTACCCAATCTGTCAGGTTACCCGAGCTGTCAGGTTACCCGAGCTGTCAGGTTACCCGAGCTGTCAGGTTACCCGAGCTGTCAGGTTACCCGAGCTGTCAGGTTACCCGAGCAGTCTGCGCATGTGCGAAAATGAATAACCTACAATAATACATAATGATTAATGAGTTGATTTATATTCTATAATATCATAAATCAATAGAGAGGCAAAGTCCCTCCCTTTCCGGTGGACCTCCATGGGACCTTATTTCGGAAAAATTATGCATTGAAGTCAATGGGGAGAGAACGATTATCTTTTGATCCCCTTTGAATTGTGCCACGAATTACACATATGATGTTTGTCAATTTAAAAGATAAATTTGCAATTTTAAAACTTTGAAGTAACACTTTTTTTGCATGAAACCGCTCAATGAACTACATCTCTGGTCTCGCACAACAACACACGTCACTACTGTCTTGCCAAACAAGGGATTGACTATCCTCACTATCACCACAATGAAACACTTCCTGAAGAAAGTCATGCAAAGCTGCCTGCCTGCCTTCCTTTGATTCTCTCTGAACTGCTTGGTCGTTTTAATGTTTAATGTCAACCATTTGTGCAGATAGCATGAAGTAGAAAAGATCGCCGATGCCAATGTAGCGTTAGCGTTAGCTTTTCTCCCCCGGAATTAAATGGTGTATTATAGAATGATCACACCGGTGACAGTACTCTTCAAAGGGTTCACGAAATATGACTACTACTCTTACTGTTCAACATTTTGGGTTACTTAATGTTACTTCATGTTAAGGCTAATAAAAATGACAAGGCTGTAATGCTAACTAACGTGCTAGCTACTAGCTAGGTAGCTAACTTGATCAAGCCACTCCTGGTCCTTTCATCAGACGGGAAGCAAAAGAACGAGCAAGACCCATTGCTGGTATAATAACAACCTGGTACTAAGCACACAGGCATCTTGTTAAAGTTATCTTATCTTAGCCAGCGCCATATAGATAGATTATATCTATATTGCGCTGATCTTAGGTATCTGAATGGTGGAGGAAAACAATTGTTACATCACTTACGCGACTCTGGGATTTGTAGTCTTTCTAGTTGCGTATTTTTCATAGTCTTATATTTCAACAGTTCTACAACAAACTGTGACTTTTTTGACATGGAAATGATTTTTTAAAATTGACAAACATCATATGTGTAATTCATGGCACAATTCAAACGGGATCGAAAGATAAGTTTTCTCTCCCCATTGACTT
Source organism: Trematomus bernacchii (assembly GCF_902827165.1). Lineage (NCBI taxonomy): Eukaryota > Metazoa > Chordata > Actinopteri > Perciformes > Nototheniidae > Trematomus > Trematomus bernacchii. The sequence goes on from NW_022987567.1 coordinate 9,336,541, forward strand.
CAATGCATAATTTTTCCGAAATAAGGTCCCATGGGTCGGAAGTAGTAGGGCGGGACTTCGCCTCTCCATACCTGCCAAGTAACTAGTTTGACTTTACATTACTTGCACTTACCTTTTAAGGATGAACTTTGGCGAGATCCGTTTTATTTTTAATCGGTCTCTGGTTCCAACAGAAAAATCACCCTTTACCATATCATCTTTTAAATTGCGGTAAAATGCAAAAGAATCCATGGTATATAATAGGGATGGGAACGATTAATCGAATATTCGAAATTATTCAGGTATTCGAATATGAGTTATGAATATTTTTATTAATTTTTTTTTTTTTTTTTTGGGAGAACGCAAATCACGCAGACTCAAACCTCATCTTATGCCCAAATGCGGCGCAAATGCGCTCCGCAGCTGTTGCGAGGTTCCGGCGCTAACAGTTCATGAGTGTGCTCCCCCGCCCCCCTGTCAACACTCGCGACACATGAGTGGCAACCGTGTGTGGCGGCAAAGTACATAGACATTTTGACAGGAGAGATTTAGTTTTGCCGGTATTCAACATATTTTACCAGTCATAGTCCGGTAATTATTTACACTCTAAGAAGAGTCTTGACATGGCGTCAAAAAGGAGTAATGTGTGGAAATATTTCGACCAGGTTAGTGAGTGCGGTGTAGAGTGCAAACTATGCCAAATTAAACTTAGATATATACATACTATACCTTGCTATACCCGCAACCTCCGTTCCAGCTGAGAGGGTCTTCTCTACAGCTGGCCTGATTGTGAATCGCCTCCGCACATGAAAGCTGTAGGCCTATAGCTGTCAAACTGTGATCACCAGTTCAATACATTTGACAAATTCGACTTGGTTTCTATACTTATTTGAACATGTATTTATTTATTTCCAAAAGTTATTGAAAAAAAAAATTCAGATCTTTTTTTTTTTTTTACCCAATTTTTTTTTTATAGGATATTTACATTTCGGTTAACCGGTTAACCGTTTTTTGGGGGGTCGAATATTCGAATATACATTTGCTTTCAAATTCCCATCCCTAGTATATAAGTAGATGTCTCTCTTCTCTCTGCTCCATCAGCACTATGGACATAAATCATTATGTATTGTTGTAGGTTTTTCATTTTCGCACAGACCGATCGGGTAACCTGACAGATCGGGTAGTGACAGACCTGTCCCAGAAGACCTGAGAGTAATACAGTTAGTAATGAATACCTTGTTCATGGTGTCGCCTCTCAGACCAGCAGAACTTCAACGTGTCGGTGGAGAACATGCTGACCCGCTGCCTGGACAACGAGAGGAGCTGGCACCTCCACAACAGCCAGGTTTCTAACAAAGGCTCCCAGCTGCTGATTGAGGGCAGTCTCCCGAAGAAGACGACGACGACGGACACGCTGGTGTTCCCCTGCATCCTCAGCGCCCTGCAGTGGATCACTCAGGGTCGGGATCCGGTTCTGACTGACCCGGTTCTCCCGGTGAAACCTAGCATCAACGCTAAAGCTGCTCCTCTCTGTGATGCCTCTGAGATCCACATCCTCATCGCTGGGAGCCTCCACCTGGTGGGGGGGGCGCTCAAACACCTGGACGCAGCTAACTACAAGTAAACAGACATGGGGTATTAGTGGATTTCAATAATGGGATGTTCTCATTCCTCTTCAAATCTAAATGAGGTGTGTGTGGTGCTAGCTTTTTGGACTGAATGAGACAAGCTGCACCGAGGTACTGTTAGCTTTCCTACAGTAGCTGATGCTAGCGCTCAAACACCTGGACGCAGCTAACTACAAGTAAACAGACATGTGAAATTAGCGAATTCAAACAGTTTAAATAATGGGATGTTCTCATTCTTCTTGAAATCTAAATGGGGTATGTTTGGTGTGAGCTTTTTTGGACTGTGTCTTCAGAGGTTTACCTGAATGAGACGGGCTGTTAGCTTGATGCTAGGAGCTGATGCTAGGAGGCGGGACCAGGGCAGCTCCACCCAGATCCGTACAGACGAGCAGGGGGAAGATCACTTAAGTCTTAATGAAGCCAAACATGTTTACAATGATCTGAAAGGTGCATTCAGGTGCAGCACGACGAGCGGAGCTGACTCAACTGGAACTGTGTGCCTCGGGATGACCGCAGCGTCGTCTCATTATATTACAGAAACAGAAACACGACAGAAAGTGCTTCATGGAGTTATGATTTATTGTGATTTTACTATCAATTGGAACACTTGACTATTACGAAGAAAGCCATTTTGCACGGCTTCTAATTTTGCTGGATTTTGACAATGTATTTCACACATGGCCTACTCGTTTCCTTTTTGTACGCGAGTGTAACTTTGCTAATGTCCTCCGATGAAGTCATGTAACTAGCTCTCCTTCCGTGCCATCTGTCAGACTGTACACTGAAATTATAGTAATATATAAATGGTCCTTCATTTGCATTATCTGACACTACATACAAGTATCGTATGTAAAATGTTTTTAAAAGATATTGAAACTGTATAAAAAATACATTTGTAATCGGGGTCTTCATGTTGTCATGGTGATTAAGTGACGCTAACGGGTGTAACCTCAAGTGAGTTTACATTTCCTTTCAGAATAAACCAAGAATATTTGTCACTTGTTGCAAGTGTCTGAAATACGAGTTAATAAAAAATGGCTTTGCAAATTGTGTAATCTTTTCTTGGTCTCCTTCCAGAAGCTTAAATAGGATATGTTTTATAATTATAGAAACAACTGTTATCAATTAATTGTAATCAACATCTCCCCCCTCATCATCCTCATCAATGGTAGAGGTCTGATATACACACTAGTACACACTGAAGATCACAATATGGGCGTCTGTATAGGATGTATTGGAAAGCAAGTTTTCTAGGAAATGGGCAATTATAATTTACTATATAGTTACATGCAAGTTATATTTGTTTTTTATTTAAGTCTAGCTCACCAACATCCAGCTGGAGGTAAGTAAATGGTAACTAGACTGCATTTATATAGCGCTTTCCATGTCTTTGACCCTATACTTGAGTATTTCCATTTTATGCTACTTGTACTTTTAGTCCACTACATTTTGGAGGCAAGTAATGTACTTTTTACCGTTCTACATTTATTAAACACTCAGTTACAAGCTACTTAGCACAAATGAAAACACATGATGATGATAGATTTTAATATTCACAAGCTACCCTGCAGTATACAAAGTCATTCAAACTAGCTGCACCTTTACCAGCTTTGAGATCACTTTAATGATCAATCATTTTAAAACATATAATATATATTATTCTGAATACTTTTACTCAAGTACAAGATCTGAATACTTTTACTCAAGTACAAGATCTGAGTAGTTAAAATGGCTTTATACATTAATAAAAACCAGTGCTGCATCCTACGCATAGTAAGTGAGGACCATCCAGTTAGGGATACTACTTTTACTCAAGTACAAGATCTGAGTACTTCTACTTTTACTCAAGTACAAGATCTGAGTACTTTTACTCAAGTACAAGATCTGAGTACTTATACTTTTACTCAAGATCTGAGTACTTATACTTTTACTCAAGTACAAGATCTGAGCCCTTCTACTTTTACTCAAGTACAAGATCTGAGTACTTCTACTTTTACTCAAGTCTTACTGTTGAACAGCTTCCTCCCATGGCTGAAGGACTGGGCTGTCACTCAAAAACTGAGTAGCCAATTGGGACACACCCCTGAAAGTCCCGCCCACCTGAGATGTTTGCGCCTGCAGCGAGAGCAAAAGTCTGATCATTGAGAAAGAAGCAAAGAGAACTGCAAACAAAAATATATGTTATAAAAAAGAAAAAAGACTTATAGTTTACATGATTACACAAATTATTTGTTTGCAAGTTATAGTTTTACCTTTGGAATTACATTTATTTTAGCTTGACTCAGTTTTGTTCTTATCTTAAACCCTTAGTTTTGCTTGATTCTGAGAAAGTGTTCCTTTATCTTAATGGCACAAAACTGACTCCATAAATGAACCGGCTCCAATGGTTCAAGTCAGCGGCAAATGCCTGTGTACAAATGGAGCGCACCGGCCACCGTAGTTACCGGATGTAAGCAGAGTCGTCCTAATGCTAACACAAGGTGAGAATGTTATCGGATTTTGTTTCAATCAAGTAACAACAAAGGCTTACTAGACCGACCAAGGTACGTTTTAACCGTTTGTTTTTTAGAAAAGCACTCGTATGCTAAACTACACTTTGAAGCACTGCAGTATCCTGTTGAAGGAACGGTGATAATATTATAAACAAGGTGAATTTAGCGATCACAACGAAAACGGCCAAGACACAAATTGAGCCCAGTGTTAAGGGCTGTAAATATAATAACGTGTGTCTAAAATGGACAACATTGTTAGGAGATTTAAAACTATAGCCTACAGCGATTCTGCACTGCGGTCACTTTTCAAACCGCTGCTCTTCATTTTTTGTCCTGCTATATTTGATGAGTGATACAAATATTTGTTACCATAAGTTCTTAATAAAACTGATACTGTTGGACTCGGTACTAGTTTGACTGCTACCAGAAATAAAATGAAGTACTTTTACTGTGTACTTTGTGAGTAATCCTCTGTCAAAGTCCCCTCCATACATAATGCATGTTTTCTGCTATCTTTGATGAATGATAAAAATAAAATGTTACCATTAGTTCTTAATGATATTCATACTGTTTGACTTTGTATTAGTAAGCCTACTACGAACAATACATTGAAGTACTTTTACTGTGTACTTTGTGAGTAATCCTCTGTCAAAGTCCCCTCCATACATAATGCATGTTTTCTGCTATCTTTGATGAGTGATACAAATAAAATGTTACCATTAGTTCTTAATGATATTGATACTGCTGGACTCAGTAGTCTTACACCTGCTACCACAATACAATGAAGTACTTCTAGTGTGTTGTTTTTGTCAAAGTCCCCTCCTGAGAACAAAATCAAGCCACTTCTGCTAAGTTTGATGAGGGAAAATAATTATTGTTGCCATTAGTTCTTTGTGAGATTGAAAACTGTTGGACTCAGTACTAGTGAAACTATTCCCACAAGTACTATGAAGTACTTTTACTGTGTACTTTTTGAGTAATCCTCTTGTCAAAGTCCCCTCCTGAGTACAAGAATGCATGTTTTCTGCTATCCTTAACAAGCATTGAAAATATGTTCTTCATGAGACTGATAGGATGCTGAACTCTCTCCCCTCCCTCCCTCTCTCCCTTCCCTCCCTCTCTCCCTCCCCCCTCTGACATCTCTCCCCTGACCTCTCTGCCCTGCCTCCCACCTTTCCCCCCTGCCCCAAATGGACCTGGACTTTAACCCTAACCCCCACACACACACCCACACACACACACACACACACACACACACACACACACACAACCTTCCCTCATCCAGCACCAGTCACTTTTCTCCCCAGCTCCGCTGCTACTGCACTGAAACTGTATTTTGAACATAATTTTGTCTTTTGCACTAAAGAATACTTGCATTAATGTCAATTCATGTTCTGGGGATTGTGTTTTTTTTAAATATATTATTAACTAGTACTTATTACTACTATTACTTAGTCTTATACCCTGCTATCTAGGCCCTTTTTGTATCTTGTTTTATGTATATATGTCACACTGTGGGACTGCGAGAAACGGTATTTCAAGATTTCTGTATGTATAACACATGTAGAAATGTTGACAATAAAGCTGACTTTGACTTTGATATTGATATTGTTGGACAGAGTATTTTAAGAGGATATGGTAGACATGATATCAGCACTACTTCCAGTCAGTACTCCGGTAGCAGCATGTTAACCCCTTGGAAAGTCTTTAGAGACTGGACTGGATAGCTGGCCTATCCTTCAGCACAGTGACGCACCCTGTCACTCTTGTTGGCCTCTTATGAAGCTGCGGTCTTTAAAATATGATTATTTATCTGCCCCTAGTTTGTTACCTATTATAACAGGACCTTCTGACGAAAAACTCATAGTTTATTGGGATGCTTTGAATAGTGAAATCACATTTAAGTAAAAATGTTATACCTCCCAAATTCGTACGTAGGTCGTGGGAATTATGCCAATTGCTTTTGTTATTCAGCTACAGATTCAAGGTTCCATTTATAAAATCTTTTTTTGCTGACATGGCCAACATCTTTTAAGAATACAATTCTGGCTGCAAATACAAAAATCAACAGCACTGAATAATGAATGTTGGAATTTAAATAAAGTGTGAAACTTGGACAAGCAAACAGAGCTCATAGAGAGGTTGCACCCAGTCCGTCATCTTTCCAGAATTTCGGCCCCATTCATTTCAGAAGTTGAAATGCAACGGTTAGGTCAAAGCGAAACAAGTGTACACCTGTATTATCTCCATTAAACTGATCACTGCTGTCTGTGCAGCCTTACAGGAAAGGAGGCAAAGATGAGGGTTTCCACCATTCACCTTCAGCAGCTCGCCATCTTCACCACTGTGCTGACTGGGGGGGGGATAGGCACCATGTACTATCTGATGCAGAGTGAGTACAACTCAGTTATGTTTTGTCAACACCATAACGTAAAGGCCTCAATATGTGATAAAATCAAAGTTGAGCAAGCGTTCTATTTTCCATTTTCCTGTTATACTTATATATATATATACTTATGGCATCTGCTAGGCTCGTCTGTTTTGAAAACAGAACCACATTTTGAAGATGGATAAAATAGACAGATCAGACTATCATCGTTCACTGGACTTCAAGTAAATGAACAGTTTTAGGTCGGTCATCACGACCAGTTTTAGGTCGGTCATCACGACCAGTTTTAGGTCTGTCATCACGACCAGTTTTAGGTCGGTCATCAACGTTTTGAATGACTGAATGGAGTTTGGGTCTGTGCTAGGCTGAGCTACTGTATCATTGTTACTGCAACAGCATACTTTTTGGATCACCTGCATTCATACTAAAAAAACTTCAATATGTCCAAAACTCAGCTGCCCGCTTTCTCACCTCCACCCGACGCTCCGACCACATCACCCCTATCCTCCATGACCTCCACTGGCTCCCCATCAAACACTGCATTTCCTTTTTTAAATATTACTTTTCACTTTCAAAGCCCCCAACAACCTTGCCCCCCCCCCCCCCCCCCCCCCCCCCTACCTCTGTGACCTCATCCAACGACACACCCCCACCCGTCGCCTCAGGTCTGCTGAAGCTAACCTACTGTCTGCAGCCCATCAGGACAAAGCTCCGGACCTGGGGTGACAGGGCCTTCGCAGCCCCCCCCCCCCCTCAGTCTGGAACCTTTTCACTCTTGCCGTCAACTCCTAATCAACTAACCCCTCGCCCTTATTCCACCTAGCTTAGCACTTTCTACTTTTGTTGTTATTTTGTTTTACTTGCTTGTAAGCGCTTTGAGCACCAGGAAAAGCGCTTTATAAATGTAATGTATTATTATTATTATTATTATTATTATTATTATTATTATTATTATTATTGTAGCTGCTCCATCAACACATACACATCTCCATCCTTGTTAAAGAGGCCCACATAAGGACATGTTCTGTTTGACTGTGGTGCAAACAGAGACAACATAAGAACATAAGTTGTAAGACTAGGTCAAACATAAAATGATAATAAAAAGACAGTATTTTAAAGAAACTATTAAGCATTAAAAAATAACAAAGACAAGTATGAAAACCACATTTAAATATACAAAAATATGGCAAAATATTATATTTTAAAAAGTAGGGCTGTGCAGACATGTGCAAAATATATTCAGAGAGCTGAGCATGAACATGAAACACAGTATTAAGAAATAACATGTTCTTCCCATGATGTGCATTAATGTAATGCTTAATAATGTGGGGGGGTTAAAAGTTAGTGACAGTGCATGGAAGGGGGGGGTGCTGCATCCCCTCCTTCCCGCGTCCATGCCCTGTCACCATCTGCTGGCGGAGAGTTGTAACTGCAACGCCAAAAAGTTCACTAAACAAGTCAATACAAAAGTTTTATTTTTGAGTGAGCATGTTAGTGTAAGCAGTCTATAAAAAGCTTCACTATATAAGAGAAAGTGATAATGCGGTTCTTCTGTTGCTCTGCTCTAGAAAAGAAGCTCGTCAGTGCAGACAAGATCAGGGATGAGAGTTTTGTGAAAGGAGGATTTAAGAACTGGCGAAAGGCAGGGGAAACATTTAGGGAGCATGAGAAGTCCCGTCAACAAACTGGCAGCATTACAACGAACACCGATGCTCTCACAAGCTGTAGCTAAAGACAAAATGACTGCATTTTAAACGTGGATTCATCTTCTTATTATAGACACATGCATTTCCAAACATTTGGTCTACCTATGCTGTAAATGTATTATCTCTTTGATTTACACACGGCATCTATTGCACGTCTGTCCGTCCTGGGAGAGGGATCCCTCCTCTGTTGCTCTCCCTGAGGTTTCTCCCATGTTCCTTTAAACTGTGGGGTTTCTCTGGAAGTGTTTCCTTGTACGATGTGAGGGTCTAAGGACAGAGGGGGTCGTATTCTCATACTGATATTCTGAACAAACTGTGCTGTTGTATTTGCTGCAAAGTGTATTTACTGTAGGGTATTTTTATTATATGTACAGCACTAAAAAATCGTTTAAAAATGTGCTATATAAATAAAACTTGATTTGATTTTGCTGTCATTTTGTACCCAACTGACAGTTTAACGGCCTTCATGCAGTGCTCTTTGAATGTGAATTTCAAGTGCTTTTATTCATTATAATGAACCATTTCACTGCTTTCAGCACCTTTACTTATTATTTGATAATTCTTTTCATTCATTTTTTGTACAGAGCAATTTGCTGAGTCAGACTACCACAGACTGGCCACGCAGAAGTTGAAGGCATGTCCCGTTGCCATGGAATCGCTTGGAGCCCCGCCTTTAAAAATCCACAACATTCACCTAACTGACAGAGACAACTGCATAGGTCAGAGCACTGCAAAGGTACAACTTTCTTAAACTGTAAGGTGGTTAACAAAGCTCTTTTTAACAATAATTATATTTTCAGAAAAGGTCCAGTTATTAATGCAACCTCTGGCAATAATCACGTTTAACATTAGCGAGTTCCGAAGAATGAATTATAATTCGTCAGCGTAGGTCAATCACTGTTTTGACGATCATTTCATTCTATGGATTGTCAAATCAGCTGGTCATGAGAAAATATGATTGCTAGCGCTATATTATAGATAGATAGATTCGAAGGCTTTATTGTCATGTGCACAGCAGCTTCAGTGTAGATATGCAATGAAACTCTTAAAGGTGGGGTAGGTAAGTTTCATATTCCATGGAATGCTCTTAACATCCCGATAGCAATGAATATATGAAATGCTTTGACAATAAATCCATAAAGAAATATCATCTGTGGAAGCTGTAGTACTGTAAAAAGCACGACCAATCATCTGAGCCGGCCCGGCTAAAATAACTGGATGGCCTACCTGCCTGTCAGCCTTCCATCTGTGCACAAACTTATCTCGTGCCCTCATTGGTCATGTGCGCGTTCGTGTGTGTTGGAGGAGGGGCTCTGTGAGGAAGTGGCAGATTTGTTCCAGCTGTGTATTTTCAAATCCTAGCGCACTCGAGCTGGTTTCTCCAAAATGACCTACCCCACCTTTAAGTCACAGGCCCCTCCAACAGTGCAACATAACATGCAATATAACATATATATATATATATATATATATATATATATATATATATATATATATATATATATATATATATATATATATGAACATGAACATTCAGAATAGTTTTTCCCAAGCTACTGTGGCAGGTTGTGCATGCTGCTGCTTGACGGCAATCCTGTTTATTTCAGAAAGCAAAATTGTGATTATTATTAGACTTATTGTACTGCCCTAGTTACTGTTATAGCAGTTTCTCTTTTTAACACGTTCACTGTGAGCTCATCAATTATGTCGTTGCTCATGGGCCAGCAAACTAGTTTTCAAACTGGGGTTTAATCCAAGTGGGAGTTATCTTTAAGTCCAGAAGGTGAGGTTGGTTTGGGATTCAAATGGTGGGCAGCTGTACTTCCACTCATGTAGTGCAAAGCTCTGCTGTCTGTCTACACTGCAGATTAGAATTAGCATTGTGTTGTGTTGCAGATAAAGATCCCTGTGACTGGTCCACAAACTGGAGGTTATCTGTATACTTGTTCAACAAGAGACCTCGATACCAACAGGTTGGTACATTCTGTATTCTGAGATGCACATTTTGTTGACAATTATTATTCTTTATTCTTGACCACAACTCCATGCAAATGTACAGTGCATCTTCTATATACATTGCATATGGAAGATGAAAATAAATACACATATGCACAGGACCCATACACAGTAGGTCTGAATACACACATGCACAATAGAAGCAGCATGGTACAATAACATCCATGTCAGCAGTGCAAAGCAAGCTGTTGGTATTCTGAGGGAAATGGGTGCAAACATTAATTTAGTGATCCCTTCAACCAAGGCAAATGCATGCATTAAGCATATTTCCAGCTGAATAAACAAATATTTAACGTGTAAAAGCAGGACCATTAGTAAATGAATCTGCAATGTCTTCAACATTTTTAAATGAATGTCATTATTTCCTACACTCGCCGTCTGAAGTCCACCACCAGCTCCTTGGTCTTCCCTGCGTGGAGCTGGAGGGTTCCTCTGGCACCAGAGGGTGAAGTCCTGCGTCAGCTCCCTGTACTCCCTGTCGCCTGTCGTTATGATTTGATTTAGGATTTTTGAATGGGAGAAGTTGTAGAAAACATACCAAACACTAATTATTCAAAGCAGAGTATTTCATTTTATATCAAAAGTGATTTGTTTTCCATGTCATTCGTGTATTTTTGTTATCAGAAAGTGAAGTTATTTATTTCTAAGCTCCAAATCCACATTTTTCCCTCAATGGCCTTTGTGCCCTAAAGAAACGTGTGACACCAAAGGCCGAATGCCCTTGCCCCTAAAATGACGAAATTCCAAGCCTGGTTAGCACCAAGCGGTACATCAGCGATAGCGGACATGATTTCAGTCTTACTTTTATGGTCCTTAAATACCGTCTCGGGCCACTGCGGTCATCGCTTCTTTCACCATCCCTCCATCGGTGAATGGCTTTTTGTGCTTAGCTAAGATGTGCGCCACTTAAAATGATGCCTCCGTTGCCGCGTTGGCCTCCTTCGTCGGTTGGGTGAATAAACACTGCTGTTTTTTTAAGTGTTGCTATCCCACTGTGGCATAATCTGTTTTCTACCGGCGTATTGTTCATTCTGATTCTACTTGTGATAGACGGACATCTAGCCCATGTATTGATTCCATCCGATAGCTGCTATAATAAAACACAACAGGAACACTTCTGCCTGCTCTCCATAATGATCAATAACAGTGAACGGATGGTCATTAAAGTAAGGTCAAAATAAACAGAATCACACGAAGCCTGGTTAGTGTTGCCTGACTTTATAAAGTGTGTTTTTTTTTTTATAAGTGTGGTCACGTTATAGTCACTTTGCTCAGCGCTACTGCTTGTTACAGCTTTAATTTGCCGTACTCGCCATGAACTGTTATTGTTCAGGTTAACCTCGCCCCCCTCCGACGTAAGCGTGAAGTATTGGTTCTTGTTTCTTGCCGGCAGTCGAGTGGGGCTACCGGTACCGGTTTGGTGGAAAAGGGGCAACAGAGAAAGTACTTTTACTACTGTATCGTATTATTTCCGATGGCTTTATTGTATGATCACTATGACAGATGAACAGATGGCCACACTTCATCTAAACACACAGCCACGCGAAAAACTGCGACATGTGTTCGGCCCCTTATGCGTACTGCAATTTTTGAAATCCCGGAGCAGCGTTCCGGCGCGCTCCGGCAGCACTAACTACACCCCTGATAATAACACATTGCCAAACATTATCTGAGCACTAACTCCCATGTGTGCCCGTTATCCAATGCAAATCAGTTCTGGACCAGACTTCAGATCTGATGACACAAACAACAGGTTTACTCAGCAACTGCTCGACTAAAACAGACTCAACTCCCATATCTTTCTTGTACTATTTCTTTGAAGGTCAAAGCGTACATCACATGATGCTTTGTGTGCAACATTTCTGTTTGTATCCTTTCATACAGGTGGAGTCTAAAGCAGGCCGTTCTGAAACTGAAGGAAGGACAGACCATTGACCTGCTGAACCCTCCTGCAGCACAGAGCTTTGACACAGAGCTGTGATATATATATACAGAATTGCGATTCAGAGTATCACTGTGTGATACAGCGAACACACCCAGGCACTGACCAGCTGTCTAATGCCAACCGTGTTGTCTGGTCTAACTAACAGTAAGAAGATGGAGGAATATTAAACCAAATAGCAGATCTTTTGAAGGGAGCAGTCACACGAGGCAAATGTCTTTGAACGTCACAGCTTCTCACAGACTGATCTGGATTTGTTGATATTTTGTATTAAATAATGTGATGAAGGCTTTTTCTTTGTTATACTGATGCTGGCGTCATTTTGATTTCACAGGATAATGGCTTTAGAATCAGAACATTTAGCACACAGTGCTCCAAGTGGGCCGGTAGCATCTTTGCTGCTATTATGGAATGCCTGCAATGAACCAGAGGAAAAAATAAATATGGCACTTCCACATTTTTTCAACACTGCTTTACCCACTGCTTCACATCGGGTACTTAAAGCTGCATGCGCATTACGTTAGCGCTCAGGTGCTTACATTAGCGTACCTAAACAACCTAAACTCCATCCTCTGCTATTGTCGGTTTGATGAGAGGGACATCAAACAGCTGTGTGATAAGCTTCTGTTATGTGTGCGGGACCTTGTCTCAATTAACAAAGCTGCAACAGCTGCAAAGGCAACATGCTAACACATAGCTAAAGACCCCTGAACCCAGAGTGATGATGTTGAGTGTGTGCCGACTCCGAACACGCAGCATGACACATATAACAATTACTATTGCAATAAGGAAGACATAACACAAGTTAATATCGGTGAGAATTCTAGTTGTTGCAGTCGTGGCGTCCTCTGGCCTGCCAATGTTCTTTCTGTAGCCCCGGACAATTCTCCCTCATACGCCGTGCTTTACCTGAACCTCATCATGACTCTAGAGAGGACGGCAGGATTGTAATTTCCCGTGTTCAGTGAATGCAATTATTATGTAAAAGATTATTTCCAAGGCTCACCTTCATATGATCATTATAGTTATACAAGAAATAAGAGAATGAATGAGAAACAGTTATGAAATACTATATGACAGTAAAACAAGAATACAGTTTAAAAGGGGAGTGATTTGTAAAATCAAAAAGACATATTGATGGTGTGGTATTTCCAAGTTGAGAACAAGAACAATACTGTGTGTGTGTGTGTGTGTCCCAATCCCAAACCACGCCCTACACACTCCCCCTCCGTGGAGTGACTCTCAGCTCAACGAGGCTCCCTCCTGTCAGATGGAGGGAGTAAATACAGCGGCAAGCTTTGGGACAAACTCCCCTCTCTCCGGCAGAAACAGGAAATGCCGTTACTGAATGTAACAACGGTTTCAAATCAGCATCTCTTAGACAAAACATTAAAATGAATAACTAAAATAAAACTCCAAACATCTTTCATTGTGTTTTTTGTGAAGCTCTTTTAATTTTAAACCTGATGTTTATAAGCTTCTTAGTTTTTGCAACAGTCTGTAAATAAACACAACTTTATAATAAAATGCACACATTTACCTTTTTCCAGACTAAACACAGGTAAGTTAAAAAAAACATGAGGTTATCATCTGGATGTTTGCTGGAACTGTTTGTAAACAGCGTGTTTCCTGACGGACACACTCAGCGTTGAGTCCAGTCAGGTAGTGACCGGGAAGGTTTCTAATTTCTCTAATTCCCCTCCTCGACTCCCCTCCTCGACTCCTATCCTCGTGAGTTAGTCCCGCCCACAGGAGATGCGAGCGGAGGAGCCGAGGAGGGGAACCGAGGAGAGAGGAGGGGAAGCAGCAGGCGGTTAGAGAAATGAGAACTCCTCTCCTCTGAGCGGTCATTTTAAAGAGACGTCCATTAATGATGACAGGAGGCACAGCAGCCCTCTGTCTGATGGACAGATGTGTTCATGACCACTTATATATATACTTTAATTCATTCACAGTGCGGTATAATGAGACAATAACAGGCTACAGATGCGAACACACATGACACATATATTTATATAAATATATACAATTTCAGAATCAAACAAGTATGAGAGCACTCTCATAATAACGTAACACAATCAGAGACTGGATATATCCACCCCCCCCTGAGAAATGAGATGTCCTTCAACATGGCACGCTGAAATCCATTTCCGGGTCACTACTGGAGGACCGAGGATTCGAGCAGTCGAGGAGGGGAAATTAGAGAAATGAGAAACCTTCCGGGTTGCAGTCGAATAGTCCAAAAATCAGCTCCTAAGTTTATCGTCTATTCCTTGACCTCTGAGTGAAACGTCATGGGGTTAAGGGATAGTGGATAGGAGAATTCAAAAGGACTTAGGAGAAGAGACTGCGGTACTTTAGAGAATCCGACTGCACTTTCACTATCCCACGTGTTTATGATGCGCCAGCGGAGGTCATAAATGTTGACTTTATTTGATCATTTCAGTAAAAACTAACGTTCATATTTCTCTTTTTGATTATAATACTGATGAACGTTCAAAACAAAGCACTTTGGCAACTTACCACATACGTTTTAAAATGCACCGTAACTTTCATGATATCATTTCTCGGTCATAATCGGTTGTTTCCGTGAACGGCCGATTGTTGTGTGACGGCAAATGCTGCGGCCGCAAGGCATTGTGGGGCAGCATTTTCTCCTCTCCTTTAGGTTAGGGAGGTCCAGTGGTTCCTAAGCTAAAGGAGGTTATAAAGGAAGTTTGAAACCTCCTTTCCTTTTAATTTAGAGAATTGGAACGGCACTTCATCATGGCTGCCACTGAGGGACTTCCGGGTCATTTCACTCCGTTAGGAAGGTTCCTAAGCTAAATGGACTATTCGACCGCAACCCTGGTTTTTAGTTCAGAGTGTCCTTCTCCTAGATGGGTTGCCTTCCATGGCTATGAGCCCCATCTGCCCCTGCTATTTTTGCCCATAGCTGGGGAGCAGTTTAGGGAACGGTGCCTTGCTCAGGGACACCTCGGTAGCACTTGGCCCCTGGTGACCTTCCAGTTGCCAAGCCAAGTCCCTATGGACTTCGCCACCACCGCCCAAAAGGTGGTTTAATTGTAGCTGGTAAGTAGTTGCAAGTAAGCTGTAGTCTATGGTGGTAGGCTAGTGCAGTAGTGTGAGTGTATTTTGTTTGTGTTAAGTATGGCCAAACCACATCACGGATTATTTCTGAAAACAGTATGGAGCTCAAATACTTTTTTTCTCTCAGGTTTACCACAAGGTGAGTTCCTGCTTCTTTACACATGCTCTCTCCAGTACAGATTAGCTCTGAGTGTTAGCGATGAGAGGAAAAGAGAGAGGGTTTTGTTTTCTGACACTTTGTGAGTCTCCTGACACATGGGACACCTTTTTGTGTATCAAAGACATCAAACAGTGCATTTTGCATGATAGGTCCCCTTTAATGTTCAAAAAGCTCTTTATTCTTCTCAGACTGCCTGTGCTGCAGCACCTCTGAAACCAGAGCCCAGTCTGCTCTGATTGGTCAGCTGGCCGGCTCTGTTGTGATTGGTCGACCGCTTAGAGATGTCTATACAAACTAATAAAAGCTGCGTATTGTTCACTTCCACCTGTTGCTTCATTCTTTGAGAAAAAGGAGAGCAGGTATAAAAGGTGCAGTTGTTCCCAAGCAGGAAATAACCTGCTGAGTCTCCTTTAAAGGAGGCGGGGAGCCGGGAGTTGGGTTTCAGTGCCACCCCTTTTTTTATCCTCACACACACTCACACACACACACACACACACACACACACACACACAGTGCCTCATGCTTTAAAGGCTCACTATGAACCAGACTGCCTGTAATGCAGGATCACAATGCCACTCTCACACAGACACACACACACACACACACACACACACACACACACACACACACACACACACACACACACACACACACACACACACACACACCTGGGGAACTTCCAGTGTCCGCACTTTCACTAAAGGTCGTTGACCTCTGATTTATCAGTTTTTTCTCAATGGATCTGAACTTGGATTAGCGTTTTTTGTATTTATCATAAAGTGAGGATGGCCCAGGTGTACAGACTGTATGCAGGGGTACTGACAGGTAAGATGTTCACTTCTCATAACAGAATCACATAATCCTTAAACAGACATGTTAAAGTCACGTTTACATATAATTCATATATTCAACATGTGCTTTTCGTGATAATTGTCATCAATATTCTCAATTCAACAGAAGATATAAGCCCCATAACTCGACATAAACTGTTGAATAACGTGTATATAACGTTATATCTATTTGATATGCTTTGTATGTTGTTGTTTTGAGTTTTTAGACACAATTCAACCATGGTAGATATTAAAGTGTGTATTTAAACACATGCAAAGTGTTAAAAAGTGCCTGTTTTGCATTTGTTTTGACTGTTGCCGCACTTTTTCATCATCCATGTGCCTTCAGAGTAAAGCAGGTCAGAAGACAGTGCTTTTCCTTTGAGCTATATTTAGACTTTTGAGTTGGTTAATGATTGAGTAAATACACCTGCAATATTTCCACTCTCATTAGTCACTGTCAAACAGGCTTCCCTAATGTGGACTCAATCATACACGTCTGTGGTTAATGTTAAGTGTGTGTGTGTGTGTGTGTGTGTGTGTGTGTGTGTGTGTGTGTGTGTGTGTGTGTGTGTGTGTGTGTGTGTGTGTGTGTGTGTGTGGTGTGCGTGTGTGTCAGAGTTGCCTGTTTGTGTCAATAAAGATAATTTAAACCACCTTCATTGTGACAAAAAAACTGGTTTTGCTCTAAGTGAGACTATTAGCTGAGGCTTGTTGACTGTGTGTGTGTGTGTGTGTGTGTGTGTGTGTGTGTGTGTGTGTGTGTGTGTGGTGTGTGTGTGTGTGTGTGTGTGTGTGTGTGTGTGTGTGTGTGTGTGTGTGTGTGTGTATGTGTGTGTGTGTGTGTGTGTGTGCGTGTGTGAGTGTGTGAGAGAGAGAGAGAGAGTGTGAGAGAGAGAGTGAGAGTGAGAGATCTCCTACCTTTTAAGGCCAACTGGAGTCATGACTCTGCATCTTTTCTTCAGTAACTTTAATTGTGATCATGTGTTTTCTTTGGCATCTCCTTTGTAGATTCCTATAAACAGCGCAAAAAAAACAAAATGTCTACCTAATAGTATCCAGAAGTTAGTTCAAATGAGAGAGACTAAACACTATCCGAGAGGAATCTGGATGTTTAAGATGAATAGTCAAAGAAGTTAATTTACAGAACAGCTGTAGTGAGGAAATTAAACATGTAACAAGTAACACACATATTACAATGGGAAATAAATAGATGATTTGAGAGGATATAACCTGTACATTATAGAAGTACTCAGATCTTGTCCTTGAGTAAAAGTAGAAGTACTCAGATCTTGTACTTGAGTCAAAGTAGAAGTACTCAGATCTTGTACTTGAGTATAAGTAGAAGTACTCAGATCTTGTACTTGAGTAAAAGTAGAAGTACTCAGATCTTGTACTTGAGTAACAGTAGAAGTACTCAGATCTTGTTCTTGAGTAAAAGTAGAAGTACTCAGATCTTGTACTTGAGTCAAAGTAGAAGTACTCAGATCTTGTTCTTGAGTAAAGTAGTCAGATCTGTTCTTGAGTAAGGTAAATCTTGAGTCAAAGTAGAAGTACTCAGATCTTGTACTTGAGTATAAGTAGAAGTACTCAGATCTTGTACTTGAGTAAAAGTAGAAGAAGTACTCAGATCTTGTACTTGAGTAACAGTAGAAGTACTCAGATCTTGTTCTTGAGTAAAAGTAGAAGTACTCAGATCTTGTACTTGAGTCAAAGTAGAAGTACTCAGATCTTGTTCTTGAGTAAAAGTAGAAGTACTCAGATCTTGTACTTGAGTCAAAGTAGAAGTACTCAGATCTTGTTCTTGAGTAAAAGTAGAAGTATTCAGATCTTGTTCTTGAGTAAAAGTAGAAGTACTCAGATCTTGTACTTGAGTAAAAATAGAAGTACTCAGATCTTGAGTCAAAATAGAAGTACTCAGATCTTGAGTCAAAGTAGAAGTATTCAGATCTTGTTCTTGAGTAAAAGTAGAAGTACTCAGATCTTGTACTTGAGTAAAAGTAGAAGTACTCAGATCTTGTACTTGAGTCAAAGTAGAAGTACTCAGATCTTGTTCTTGAGTAAAAGTAGAAGTATTCAGATCTTGTTCTTGAGTAAAAGTAGAAGTACTCAGATCTTGTACTTGAGTAAAAGTAGAAGTACTCAGATCTTGAGTCAAAGTAGAAGTACTCAGATCTTGTACTTGAGTAAAAGTAGAAGTACTCAGATCTTGTTCTTGAGTAAAAGTAGAAGTACTCAGATCTTGTACTTGAGTAAAAGTAGAAGTACTCAGATCTTGAGGAAAAGTAGAAGTACTCAGATCTTGTACTTGAGTAAAAGTAGAAGTACTCAGATCTTGAGGAAAAGTAGAAGTACTCAGATATTGTACTTGAGTAAAAGTAGAAGTATTCAGATCTTGTACTTGAGTAAAAGTAGAAGTACTCAGATCTTGTACTTGAGTAAAAGTAGAAGTACTCAGATCTTGTTCTTGAGTAAAAGTAGAAGTACTCAGATCTTGTACTTGAGTAAAAGTAGAAGTACTCAGATCGTGTACTTGAGTAAAAGTAGAAGTACTCAGATCTTGTACTCGAGTAAAAGTAGAAGTACCAGAGTGTAGGAATACTCTGTTACAGTAAAAGTCCTGCATTCAAAATGTTCCTCAAGTAAAAGTAGAAAAGTATTCTCATCAAAATATAGTGAAAGTAGCGACAGTAAAAGTAGTCATTGTGCAGATTGGTCCATTTCAGAATAATATATATGATATGTTTTATAATGATTGATCATGAAAGTGTTCTCAAAGCTGGTAAAGGTGCAGCTAGTTTGAATGACTTTGTATACTGCAGGGTAGCTTGTGAATTTACTCGTAAAATGGAAATACTCAAGCACCTCAAAATCATACTTAAGTACTTGAGTAAATGTACCTAGTGAATGATGTCTAGGAAGCAGTGGTGTTTAAGTCTAGGGCTTTTATTGTGAAAGGGAGATTTTGAACCTGAAAGGAGACAGTAATGCTTTGTAAACACTGATTGTGTCATTTCTCTGCACACATTACATTGTGCATTCAATGTTTACTTTACATTGCTAAGTTGAGGGAGAAATGTTATCTATTCCCACTTTAAGTGTATAACAATATATCAAAAAGGGGTAGAAACTCCTACTTCCTTCTCCCTATCGTATATAAAATACTTAGTTATAATATTTATTGCATTTTCCCTGTATATTTTGTCTGGGTATTCTTGAAATGAAAAAAGAGGAAAACTACTACTTTATGTGGACACAAATTGGTTAAAAAACATTGTGCATGTGCATATATTTGCAAGTGTTTTTGTTGTGGGTGTTTACCTGTGTTTGTGTGTTTGTCTGCAGCTCTGGCTTTGTGCAAATACTCTCTGGCCGGCAGTCATGTGACCGAAGCGTCTGCCAATCAAACCGTGTCAATCGGACACGGAGACAACGGCACAGGTAGATATGGACAGGTGGGAAAGGGGGGCTTCAACTGGGCCATAAAGGAGTTTGGATGTTTTCCATATTCTCTCAAAAGCTCGTTATAGAAATGATGGGCCTCCTTCAGCTTCTTCGTAAACATCAGGCAGGCTTGTAGTTTAAATCCTTAAAATGTTAGTCTTTTTTGTATGTATTACCTGCATCAAAATGACTGCTTTATCAAAATCAACTTCAAGTGAATAGTTCCTCGTCTTCAGATATATGCTTTGCTTTCTTGAATATTGAAACCACTTATTTCTGTACCAATTTAATCAGAGTTAGGGTTTATTATGTTTACACATACAAGGAATTGTTCTGGTTTTTGCATAAACACAGTAGGACGAATAAGGTTGTAAAAAATATGCAAATATTGTTACAAAAATGTTTTAAAATTGTTATAAATGCGCAAAAATATACGTAAAATTACAATAAAAAATACAGTTTGTGCAGTATACCAAAATGTAAGTGAAAAACATGTATATATACACAGCGTCTATGAAACCATAGCAGGTTAGCTTAGCTTAGCTTGGCTGAAAAAATGGAAATGGGGGTTGTTCACCACTGTTCTCCTTTCAACAAATACAAAATATGTGATTTTTACGCTATGTTTCTCGTACAAATTAAACAAATTAGACGGAAAATGTTAATTAATTTGATGTTAAGGTGCTGGTAATTCCCTTTCACATCCAACGTCTGGCTTTAGCTTGAACAAAACAAGCCATCAACTGCTTCCTATTTCCCAAACTATCCCTTCAAACTTTGTAACTTGATATTTTTCTTTTCAACACGGAGCTAACGGCTGCAAGCCTGATCTCGTGTTTCAGTTTCTATTGAAGCGCTTTCATTGAAGTCTCCAGAGCAGCAGTATTACTTTACGAGCTCGTATTCACAGATAATGGGCCGTGCAGTAAAGGCAGCGGCAGCTTGTAGTATAACGAGCATTATGTGTAACTTCAGGGGTCAGAAGTTCAGCGTTTTGGTCGACTAGCAGCTGTGTTAGGGAGTGTTTGGTGGAGGAGAAACAGAATGGGAATGAGTGTAACTTTATCCACCATGTGTTCAGTTGAGTTGGTAATGTAATGATTGCGACACGTGGTTAAAAAGACCCGGTGACACTTCCAGCAATGATTCATCACTCCTCTCTGGATCAAATTGCAAACTATTTATGCCGTGCCAGGAGGTGAGGGTGTAAGTCAAAAGGAGAAGCTGACAGAACGTTACAGAAATAGCTCGGCTTTTTAAAACAACTCTCTGGTGTTCTTCATGAGTTAGTGTGGGGTCTAAAGGGAGAGGACTTGTGAATTACAACATATTTCCTGCATTTCTACACCACCTATATATTGGATTAACCCTCCACTACATCCCAAAACAATGAAATCAACAATGCTAATGCTAAATAATAAGATGTTGATCTTTAGAAAGCAAAAGAGTCGTCTTGTTGCTACAGTTTGTCCGATCTCCGCCGCCAATTCATGTCGAATTTGGAAGCTAACGTTGGCTGGCTAAATTAGCTAACGTTGACTCGAAGATTTGTCGGGTATTTCACCAAATGTACTTTCTACTTTCTTGCTACGGTTTGTTCACAAACGTCTGATTTCCACCGCCAAATCCTGTCCAATTAGGAAGCTAACGTTAGCTGGCAAAGTTACTTGTAAATCAATTTGGTATTTCACCAACAGTACTCTCTACTTTAAGCTAACTTAAGCTAGCTCTTTAAGCTAATGAACGAGCTAACAAGCAGTTTCTTTTGTCATTAACTAGCCTGTCTTTTAGGGTTAGGGTTATTTGTTCTATTTTAAGTCCATGATTAAGCAGTTCAACTAAATGTTTCTTACCTTTGTAAACTGTCAGATTCCCATCGGAAATGACAGACTTTCATTGACCTCTAAAGCAGATTTTAGCTAACAATCAGCGGCTGTTTTTTTTCCTGTTTTCCTTGCTTTAACAGTAGGAGAGTCTACTTTAAGCTGACTTAAGCTAGCTCTTTATGCTAACTCCAACTAACCAACCATGTTATTTTAACATTAACTAGTCTGTCTTATGTTCTGTTATCAGTCCATGATTAAGCAGTTGTCTAGATGGTTCTTAACATTGTAAACTACATCTTTCATTGAAGCAATTTAGCTAACAGTGATACTTTCTTCGCTTTTTCGAGTACTTCACTTTTCCATTTTTTAGGTTTAAGAAAGCAGACATGCAAATTACAAAACATATGAAAGCATGATTCCAAGGTTTGGGGGAAAAAAAGTTGGGATTTTGATTTAACTTTTGCTGAAAATAGCAATAATGATCACTGATATACCAACCCAGTCTCACGGCATTTCGTGTTATTAGTCACGAAATTAATTTAATCTATTGATTCGTGTTCACCAACACGATTTTCGCATTTTTTTCGTGTCACACAGAACGATTTTAAAAGCAATGTATTTCTATTGGTAGTATGTTTCGTGCCTGCAACACGTCTTTTTGTCCGGTCGGGTCTTGGAAGACCAGAAGCTGTGTGGTTCATAGAAACATTTTCTTACTCAATATCTTACCCTAAGCCTAACCCTATCCCTTTTATTTTAAATTGTATAATGTCGGAGTTTTTTTGCCGTCCTTGAGGAAAAGAAATGGCTCAGAGCCTCAGAATACAGAAATCTGTATTTTTTTAAATATTTCTTTCCTTCTAATTTGTTATTATTTGGTGCAGGCACGAAACACACTACCAATATAAATACATTTCTTCTAAAATCGTTCTGTGTGACACGAAAAAAATGGGGAAATCGTGTTGATGAACACGAATCAATAGATTAAATGTCGTGACTATAACACGAAATGCCGCGAGACTGTGTCGGATATACTGATAATTATACTCAGTTGATTATGGGGACTGTATGATGATACGATGTGTTTAATAAGTCAAAAAGTTGGTTAGCAAACGTACAACTTTGCTCCCCCAAATGTAATAAAAACAATGTATTTGGGCGCATAATCTCCAAATTTCAACAGATGGTGAAAAGCTGGTGAACACAATCATCCTGAAACTCATTTTAAAGGTTATCATCTTATTTCTCCAGAAAGCACGACAGATACAGGGCAGTGGACCGGACACTTCTCAAAATGTCCCGAGGCTTTAACAAACTACTGCATCCACGGGGAGTGCCGTTACATTAAAGAACAGAATGCACCGTCCTGCAGGTAAGACGCTGCAAAAACACGGATAAAAGAGCAGAAATGGCAAAAGTACACACATCCTTTCCTCAAGTAGAAGTACAGATACTCGTGTTTAAAAGTACTCTGGTGAAAGTAGAAGTACTGACTAAACTTCTTTACTCAAGTCAAAGTAAAGAGGGCTTTGAAATGTACTTCAGTAAAAAGTATGAAGTAGAAAGTACAGGTATTTGTGTTCAACATGTAAGAAGTAGAAAGTACAGGTATTTGTGTTCAACATGTAAGAAGTAGAAAGTACAGGTATTTGTATTCAACATGTAAGAAGTAGAAAGTACAGGTATTTGTGTTCAAAATGTAAGAAGTAGAAAGTACAGGTATTTGTGTTCAACATGTAAGAAGTAGAAAGTACAGGTATTTGTGTTCAACATGTAAGAAGTAGAAAGTACAGGTATTTGGGTTCAACATGTAAGAAGTAGAAAGTACAGGTATTTGTGTTCAAAATGTAAGAAGTAGAAAGTACAGGTATTTGTGTTCAACATGTAAGAAGTAGAAAGTACAGGTATTTGGGTTCAAAATGTAAGAAGTAGAAAGTACAGGTATTTGTGTTCAACATGTAAGAAGTAGAAAGTACAGGTATTTGTGTTCAACATGTAAGAAGTAGAAAGTACAGGTATTTGGGTTCAAAATGTAAGAAGTAGAAAGTACAGGTATTTGGGTTCAACATGTAAGAAGTAGAAAGTACAGGTATTTGGGTTCAACATGTAAGAAGTAGAAAGTACAGGTATTTGTGTTCAACATGTAAGAAGTAGAAAGTACAGGTATTTGGGTTCAACATGTAAGAAGTAGAAAGTACAGGTATTTGTGTTCAAAATGTAAGAAGTCAAAGTAAAAAGTCGTCAGAAAAATAAGTAGTGGAGTAAAGTACTGATACCAGAAAAATGTACTTAAGTACGGTAACAAAGTATTTGTACTCCACTACTTCCCACCCCTGTAAAAGAGGCAGTAGTGTTTCTTTATTGTCTGTTATATCAAAACAGTGAAAGTATTTGTTTTTTTCTCAGGTGTCAGCATGGCTACATCGGCTCCAGATGTGAATATCTGGACTTGGATTGGCGGATAGGAGAGAAACGACAAATAATAATCGCCTGCGTCATCGCGGGGCTCGTTTTCCTGATTCTTCTCATCGTATTCATCTGTATTTGTTCACAGTAAGTTCCTGTGTTGTTCTACATAAAATAATGGTGGGAAAATATGTCTTTTTTGGGCAAGTTAGAAGCTTTTGAAAGAAGTATCTAGAGCCAGGAGACGCTTAGCTTAGCATTAAGACGAGGACGTTTTTTATTTTACACAAGCTTTGACATTTTAACACTTCGCATATTTTCTACGCATTATTCCACGGCATCAAACTACTCATCTGACCTTCGTGATAAAGTGACTAAACTTATTTCCCAGCAGTGTTACTTGTTCATTAAGTATCTTTCATTGGGTTAAGACCTTACCATGTTTGCAGGTTTTTCCTTATGAAATAGTAATTTTCTGCAGTGCTGAAAATCATCACACTCTTGAAAGTGTGTTTGTCGCGCAATCAAATTGATCTTAAACACTATGGTAGGGGATATAAGCCCATAAATACCAATAAAATACAAAAACTAGTTTGTATTTTATTAAAAACAGCAATACAAACCATTATATATTAAAAGAAACGTAAACGTTGTTAGGAGAAGTTAGCGTTACTCTGATACAAGTCATTTTAAGCTTTTACAAAGTACATTTTTTGTATAAATTCTACTTAAATTGAGTAAAACCTTTTTTTAAATATATAACATTTGGTTCCAATTTAAACACAGTACAGTACAGAGTTCCCTTTTCAGAGTTATTTCTTCTCTACTCAGTGTTCATATTCAACTCTGCATGATGATTAACACTGTATAGCATTCAATTAGATCAACTTCACTGCTATTTTACTCAATATGGATAGCAATTCTTTTTTAGCATGGTTAATTTCTGCTGTATTTAAACGCTAACTCATTTTGTCTTTCCCTCAGTCGGAGGTGCCGGTTGTGTTGGCGGTATTCTGATATATATACAAAAAAACATAGTTGTTAGGAGAAGCTAGCTTGAGTCATTTTAAGCTTTTACAAAGTATTTTTTGGTGTAAATTCTACTTAAATTGAGTAAAACTTTATTTTAAATAAATAACATTTGGTTCCAATCTAAACAGAGTAACACGCACTCCAAGTTCAAAGTTATTTCTACTCTATTCAGTGTTTATATTCAACTCTGCATGATGATTTACACTATCTAGCCCCTTTACTGCTATTTTACGTAAATTAGCATCATATTTGACTCAATATGGATAGCTTATTTTATTCCTGCATGGTTCATTTTCAGCTGTATTTAAACGCTAACGTGTTTCTCTTTCCGTCAGTCGGAGGTGCCGGTTGTGTTGGAGGAGACGAAGACGGAGAGAGGAACCGAGGAACGGCTCGGAGAAGCTCAGCATGATGGAGACACACACACCGTTAGCATCAGAATCAGAGCCAACACACACCAACGCTGTGTGAAGAGTGTGTGTGAGACCACCAGTCTGCGAAGTGTTTACAATGGAGGGATTTCTGTTCTTCATGTGACAGCTGCTGCCTTTTGTCTCACGGTGACATCATTTTTCCGGATGAAGATCAAGCAGCAGCACGGGAGTTTTGCACCCTTCTCTTAAAAGGGCACGAGTGTCTGAAGCTGTGATGAAGCTCCAGTACAAAGAGGACGATGAACACGAGTTCGGAGAGTTCATGCGTGTTGGCAAGGACGTTTCTTTTCCAACGCTGTGGAGTAACAAGTGCTGCAGACTGAAGGGCGCTAAATCAGGTGTTGCTATGTTGGAAAAAGATGTCACAGCACCTGGCAGCCGGGGGATAACAGATGGTCAGGTTATTGTGCGATGTGGGAGACAATAAGCCCTGTTGGCATCGCACTATAATTACCTGGGGAGCTTTAGACATGTATAATTACTGCGAAGGTCTTCTGTGATTTAATCCCATGCTGATCGGCAATTTCCGTTGTTTGTCAACTAAAAACTCACCCATAATAGCTGTAACATTTCCCCAAACATGGACTTCATGTGATTACAGTAGCCTGAGAGACTGTTATCTAAATCTAACGAGCTAACAAGCTATATATCTAACTAGCTAACGTTAGCTTTGTGCTATGTGGGAGACAATAAGCAATGTTGGCATCCGACTAGTATTTCACAGGGAGCTTTAGGAATGTATAATTACTGCGAAGGTCTTCTGTGATTTAATCCCGTGCAAATCGGCCATTTCCGGTGTATGTATTTTACCTACTGCACTTCCCCAAACACGGGGATAACAATACGGTGTGAGCGAACTCTATCTAAAAAACTAGTGAATGTTTGCTATATATTTAACAATGTAGTTAACGTTTGCCAGTAAAAACTCACCCCATTTTACCTACTGAATTTCCCTAATCATGGACGTCATGTGATAAGATTTAGCAAACGTTAGCTATATATCTAACAAGCTAACTAGCTAACATTAGCTATATATCTAACAAGCTAACTAGCTAACGTTAGCTATATATCTAACAAGCTAACTAGCTAACGTTAGCTATATATCTAACAAGCTAACGTTAGCTATATATCTAACAAGCTAACTAGCTAACGTTAGCTATATATCTAACAAGCTAACTAGCCAACGTTCCCCATCTCCATGATTTGGTGTTGTATTTGATATTTTCCTTTGCAAGATTTATGTTTTATCCACCTCTTGCTCGGCCAAAAGGCTGCATTGGAAACTACAATGAAAGTAAAAAACGTTCCTGAATGGCTTGGTTTTCTGTGCACTTTTGATCAAATTGCTAATGGTACTGGGAACGATGGTTGCTAGCTAGCTAACTAAGAGCGGCTACCGTCACTTCTGGTTAGTGCACAGCTACCATATTTAATTTAAAGGTCACCTATTATGCAAAATCCACTTCTTCATGTCTCTTCTACATCAACATGTGTCCCCTCTTCTTCATATCTCTTCTTCATCAACATGTGTCCCCTCTTCTTCACGTCTCTTCTACATCAACATGTGTCCCCTCTTCTTCATGTCTCTTCTACATCAACATGTGTCCCCTCTTCTTCATGTCTCTTCTACATCAACATGTGTCCCCTCTTCTTCATGTCTCTTCTACATCAACATGCGTCCCCTCTTCTCCATGTCTCTTCTACATCAACATGTGTCCCCTCTTCTTCATGTCTCTTCTACATCAACATGTGTCCCCTCTTCTTCATGTCTCTTCTACATCAACATGTGTCCCCTCTTGTTCATGTCTCTTCTACATCAACATGTGTCCCCTCTTCTTCATGTCTCTTCTACATCAACATGTGTCCCCTCTTCTCCATGTCTCTTCTACATCAACATGTGTCCCCTCTTCTTCATGTCTCTTCTACATCAACATGTGTCCCCTCTTCTTCATGTCTCTTCTACATCAACATGTGTCCCCTCTTCTTCATGTCTCTTCTTCATCAACATGTGTCCCCTCTTCTTCATGTCTCTTCTACATCAACATGTGTCCCCTCTTCTTCATGTCTCTTCTACATCAACATGTGTCCCCTCTTCTTCATGTCTCTTCTTCATCAACATGTGTCCCCTCTTCTTCATGGATCTTCTTCATCAACATGTGTCCCCTCTTCCTCATGTCTCTTCTACATCAACATGTGTCCCCTCTTCTTCATGTCTCTTCTACATCAACATGTGTCCCCTCTTCTTCATGTCTCTTCTACATCAACATGTGTCCCCTCTTCTTCATGTCTCTTCTACATCAACATGTGTCCCCTCTTCTTCATGTCTCTTCTACATCAACATGTGTCCCCTCTTCTTCATGTCTCTTCTACATCAACATGTGTCCCCTCTTCTTCATGTCTCTTCTACATCAACATGTGTCCCCTCTTCTTCATGTCTCTTCTTCATCAACATGTGTCCCCTCTTCTTCATGTCTCTTCTACATCTGAAAGTTTCAGGAACAAAGATTCTCTCTCTTTTTGTCCTGATCCATTTTTATAAAAACCTGTCTGAAAATGAGCTGATCAGATTTTGGCCACTTTATGATGTCATAACATGTTTTGTATATATCTGAGACCTATAATATATTGATGAAAAACAGTATAATAGGGGACCTTTAAGACGAAACCAGTCATTCTAATCCATGTATTGCACAAGTGTTTACAGTGTATGACATGCAGTGTACTAAGGTATCCGAAATGAGACACAGCAATTTACATTTTCTAAATATTAGCCCCGTCTGTCTCCATATGAACTCATGGAATAGGTACTCATCAACATTAGCAATGCAAGAAGAGCCTTCTCTACTAAAAGCTGTCTGGACTTCAGGGTTAGAGGAGGACAAGGAGGACTTGTGCGGGAGGATTTCTGAATTTATATCTGAACCTGAGCTGCAGACGATGAACAGCCGAGTCTGTGTGTGGAGGAGAAAGTGCTTCACTGTACGAGACGCTTTCCAAATCTGCCAGCCTTTCACTGGCTTTTTAAAAAAGAAATGTGCATCTAAATGCAGAATAAAGAGGCAGTGAAGTCTGCTCCTGCTGTCACCTTTAAATAAATATGTCTACTGAATGTGTGCTGTAAACTATTTCCACAGATAAGATCAAATCTAAACTGATGAAACCCACATTCAAAGAGATTCGTAGGAAAAGTTACGTGGTGTTTTCTAGGAAATGTTGCTCAACGTGACCTCAGACTGTGATTCACGCACCGAGGAGCTCAAGTTCACAAGAAAACTGCCGACAGATAACATCTCCATAAACAAAACACTTGTTTCAGTTTCAATTGTAGACTTTTAAAGGAATACTAAGCGCTAAAAAGGACCATTTCTATATCGATTACTCACCTCGTGCTACTTTGAATTTGTAGGAAATACTTTGTTTTAGTTGCATGCCTAGAAAGTCAAAGTTTATCCAAAGAAATAGAGAACATTTTGGATAAATTCAAGTCAATAAAGCAGCATTTAACAGAAGCAAAACTATATTAAACATTGACACTATCAAATTGATTTAAATCAGGGGGGGCAAACTCAAATACACAGTGGGCCAACATTATAAAATGGGTACTAGTCGAGGGCCGGACTGGTTCAATGTTTATTGCAAGACTTATTGAAATGAACTTATTGCACATATTAAACATGGAACTAACAAAGCTTCAATTATTGCCTTTAAAAACAACATTAAACATTAAATAATCAGTTGCATTCATTTCTTATGTCTCTATCTGCAGCTTTTCCAGAGTCATTTCTTATGAGTACATTTCTCCACAGGCCAACAACAGCTTCAAGAAAACTATTTCCCTCAAAGAGAAAAACAAACATGCTCTGTTGTCGTGAGAAAAGGAAACATCCATGTAAACTCAGTGTGCTGCTCTGTGATGCTAGTTCAGATACTTGGCATCTCATCTTGGGTGCAAGTTCATCAATGTTTGGGGTCAGGCTCTGAGCTGAGGAGACCCTCAGGATGGAGTGAAGGTGTGCGTGCAATATACCGGCGGGCCAGATCTAATAGTAATTAGAAATTATCCTGCGGACCGAAATTAAATCCACCAAGGTCCTGATTTGGCCCCCGGGCCTCGAGTTTGAGACCTGTGGTTTAAATGCATGTTTTTTGAAAGTATTGAATGTACAAATGGATAAATGTGACTGATTATAATGCACGATTGTCAAACTGAGCAAAACTATAACAAACACGTGCATATTTTTTTTAATTGCGCTATATTTTAAACACTTAAACAGCCTCACGTTTTCTCTCGTTGGTGTGACTACTGTTTATGAGGAAGTGTTTTAATGTTTTTGGGGAAATGTAGGCGTTTTTGAAATAGTTAGCATACTAGAAACATTTTAATTGAATGTTAATGCATTAATTGTGTCAAAAGATATTATGATATAGTGTTGCTTGTGTTTAAAGTAGCCCCCATTTACTCATCAAGACTTTCCTGCTTTTTAACAAAACATTCATTAACCGCTGAGGCGTGACGAAAACAAAACTTTCCTCAAGATGTCAAGGTGACAGAAGGTAAATAATTGACGTACAAATGACCATAATGTCGTTGAATGCTCCACTACACAAACCCGTGTAAGATATAAGCAGCTCATTTCCTGTGATCGCTCTGTGTTTACAGCGTTATCGTGTTGTTATGGAGCTTTATTTGTGTCACAGGAGCCAACACATTCCTGTGAGGGTGTGAACATGAAGCAGTATCGTCCTCTGACTGAATGCAACTTCATCCTGGCAACACGAGGGATTTATATTGTGTCTGACTGACCTTGGATCTGTTTCAAATGGCATTACTTTCATAAGAAAGCTAAATATCCAGGACATTTCTGTCTCTAAACCAGAGAAGGCAAAAGTACACACATCCTGTACTCAAGTAGAAGCACAGATACTCGTGTTTAAAAATACTCTGGTGAAAGTAGAAGTACTGACTAAACTTCTTTACTCAAGTAGAAGTAAAGAGGGCTTTGAAATGTACTTCAGTAAAAAGTACCCATAACTAGCAGCTGTTTTAAAGAGTACCTGACCTCCCTTTATATTAATAGAACAATAATGTCATTGTTAGCTAATGAATGTTTCCATGCTGAACAACGGCAACATGACAACGTTTTCATTGGTCCCTCTTCTTTAGAGAAGACCAGGAAATGATGGATACACGGATCGTGTTCAAATCAATAGGCACGCAATGACTCTAAATAATAATGATCACGCCACCAAACACACATTCAAACTAAAGGAACCAGCCTGTTTGGGAAATGTGAGAAGTAGAAAGTACAGGTATTTGAGTTCAACATGTAAGAAGTAGAAAGTACAGGTATTTGGGTTCAACATGTAAGAAGTAGAAAGTACAGGTATTTGTGTTCAACATGTAAGAAGTAGAAAGTACAGGTATTTGTGTTCAACATGTGAGAAGTAGAAAGTACAGGTATTTGTGTTCAACATGTAAGAAGTAGAAAGTACAGGTATTTGTGTTCAACATGTAAGAAGTAGAAAGTACAGGTATTTGTGTTCAACATGTAAGAAGTAGAAAGTACAGGTATTTGTGTTCAACATGTGAGAAGTAGAAAGTACAGGTATTTGTGTTCAACATGTAAGAAGTAGAAAGTACAGGTATTTGTGTTCAACATGTAAGAAGTAGAAAGTACAGGTATTTGTGTTCAACATGTAAGAAGTAGAAAGTTCAGGTATTTGTGTTCAACATGTAAGAAGTA
>NW_022987567.1:9372658-9482153 GCF_902827165.1 Trematomus bernacchii
TCCAGACTTAAATACTTTTTTTAATTAAAGGTGTGAAACCTGAGGGCAACTCACCTTTTGTACTTCTTTACCTTTTCCATCTTGTTTCTTTTTCTATGTTTCTTAATTAGAAAGCTTGTTCAGAAGAGCAGCAACAGCTCTGTTTTGTCCAGGGTGATGAATCAGACTGTACTCAGGTCACATCTTTATATATATATACAGTCTCTGGGTGGAACCAATGATGCTGTTAACACCTGCAGAGAGAACTGGGACACACTCAGCTCGCCTAGCAACAACAAACATACAATTATATTTAAATATGAATAAATGAAAATCAAATATAGCAAGGTAGTCATAGTTCCTG
Source organism: Trematomus bernacchii (assembly GCF_902827165.1). NCBI lineage: Eukaryota > Metazoa > Chordata > Actinopteri > Perciformes > Nototheniidae > Trematomus > Trematomus bernacchii. The sequence goes on from NW_022987567.1 coordinate 9,373,002, forward strand.
TAGACCATAAAAGCGCAGGATGATTTGCTCAGAAATAGCATTTATTTAGATAATCTGCACTCTGGGTAAATCAGCTCATTTCTCCAGCTCTTCGTCCTCCTCCATCCTTCCTCTTCTCCCAAGTTCACCTGTCATCTTCTTTTTGAATTATTAACCCCCGTCACTTCTTTCTGCCCGTTTATCAGCATTACCCAGAAACCCTCAGGAGAAGAGCAGGAAGAAGAGAGGGATCAATAGAAAGTTAATTAAAAGTATAGGGAAAGGCTTTTAGCGCTTCAGCATCTCCAGTGTGTGTGTGTGTGTGTGTGTGTGTGTGTGTGTGTGTGTGTGTGTGTGTGTGTGTGTGTGTGTGTGCGACAGATCTTTGAAGTAGTAGAATGCCACACAAAAATGTATTCCAAGAAAATATACATTTTTCTTTTGACTAAATACAATAAATGAACACAAACTTGAAAGAGAATTAACAGTAATGGACGGATGGATCAATAGGGAAAGGCTTTTAGCGCTTCACTATCTCCAGAGTGTGTGTGTGTTTGTGTGTGTGTGTGCGTGCGTGCGTGCGTGTGTGTGACAGATCCTTGAACAGAGATGTGCAAGTGTGTGTGTGTCACTGCCCTTGCATGGTTCAGGTCCTGACAGACCGTAGCTTCTCAGTGCAGCTAGGTGCCTTCTCCTCTGCCAAAGCCCCTCTTACCTGTGGGGTTCCCCAAGGCTCTATCCTGGGCCCCATCCTCTTTCTACTGTACATACTGCCCCTAGGTTCAATTCTCACAAAACACAATGTCCCCTTCCATTGTTACGCTGATGATGTACAGATCGATCTGCCTCTCAATTCTAATGTCAACTTACTACAGCAGTTGATGGACTGCTTAACAGAGATCAAATCCTGGCTGAGCGTGTGTGTGTGTGTGTGTGTGTGTGTGTGTGTGTGTGTGTGTGTGTGTGTGCGACAGATCTTTGAAGTAGTAGAATGCCACAAGAAAATATACATTTTTCTTTTGACTAAATACAATAAATGAACACAAACTTGAAAGAGAATTAACAGTAATGGACGGATGGATCAATAGGGAAAGGCTTTTAGTGCTTCACTATCTCCAGTGTGTGTGTGTGTGTGCGTGTGCGTGTGCGTGTGCGTGTGCGTGCGTGTGTGTGTGTGTGTGTGTGTGTGTGTGTGTGTTTGTGTGATTGATCTTTGAACAGAGATGTGCAGGTAGCAGAATGCCTCAAAAATAAATAATATATATTTTCTTTTTAACAAAATACAGTAAATGATCACAAACTTGAAAAGAAAGCCACATGACATTTGGAAAACTAAGAATGTATTGTTAGCCAGGACATTAAAACAGTCCATTTAAAGACATCATCTTAAAAAGTTATTTATATAACAATATTTGTAATAATAAATATGCATATTTATCTTCACACAAGCATAACATACATTTATTGAGCAACATGTGCAATATTTGTTTATTTTTTGCAATGCTTTCACACTTTATTTTTATTATCTATATATACAAATATATATATATATACATGTATATATATTTGTTTTTATCGTATTGAGAAGATAATAACTAAGAGGAGGTACAATGTTATGTCAATGTTGAGGTATATTAATTGTATTGTGTTCTTCAGTATTTTACATACAGTATATATCATTTAGTTCATGGAAATAAAGCCTGATAGAATTTAATTGAGAGAGAGCAGAGAGAAGAGAGGAGAGATAGAGCGAGATAGAGAGAGGTGGAAGGAGAGAGAGAAGGAGAGAGAGCAGCTCTTAGAAAATAACGAGAGGCTCTCTTCACTCTCTCTGCTCTCTGCTCTCTGCTTGCGCGAGCTAGCAGCTCAGCTTCTCCGACGCGCTCTAGCTCGCGTCTCTCGACTATATGATTATTCAATTAGTGTGTCTGATCGCTGCGTCAGGACGCGCATGGGGACGCGGCGCGCGCAGAGGAGGCAGCTCAGAGTCGCGCGGGGCGGTGAGGAGCGCAGGTCTTTGCTCAGCAGGCATTGGAATTCATTCCCAGAAAATCCGGCATGGGGACGGATTACGCACGGATTTAAAAACAAGAGGATTTGGATCATGACTTTTGGACACATCTGGAAGTCACCGTTTTTTTGGATATGTTTTTGGTCTTTATGAAGATCATTTTTAACGTTTGTTCCACGATAACAGGTCAGTAAATACCCCACTGGTGGATTGAAAAACGTCTCCAGACAAGAGTGAACGACGTGTGCAAAGACTTGTATATAAAAGTTCTTCTTCACTTTCTATCTTGTAGTTTTTTTTCTTTTATTCCCATTCACAGAATTCCTGCACGGACGGTTACGCACGGATTTAAAAACCCACAGGATTTTGGATCATGACTTTTGGACACATCTTTGGAAGTTAAAATGTCTGGAGAATTCATGGATACTAACTATGAGGGCTCGGGGGGGATTGTTTTTCCTGCAAACTTCAGCTGCGTTTTGAACAGCAGCAACCTGTCCTCCTCTGACCGGAACTTTCTGCCGGACTTTAACAAAACCTACTCTGTCGGAGACGGCGCGGCGGTGGTGCGCATCATCATCTCCATCATCTACTCTCTGGTGTGCGCGCTGGGTTTAGTGGGGAACTTACTGGTGTTGTATCTGATGAAAACCAAACAGGTGTGGAAGAAATCCTCCATCAACCTGTTCGTCACCAGTTTGGCGGTGACAGACTTCCAGTTCGTGCTGACACTGCCTTTCTGGGCGGTGGAAAACGCGTTGGATTTCACATGGTTGTTCGGAAAAGCCATGTGTAAGATCGTGTCCTACGTCACGGCCATGAACATGTACGCGAGCGTGTTTTTCCTCACGGCCATGAGCGTCGCGCGCTACTGGTCTCTCGCCTCCGCGCTCAAGGGTCGCAGGAGGCGCCCGCGCTGTTGTTCCGCGCGCTGCATCACAGTCTGCATCTGGTTCGCCGCTGTCTCTGCCGCTCTGCCGCACGCGGTTTTCTCCACCACAGTGAACGTGTCCAGTGAGGACTTGTGTTTGGTGAAGTTCCCTGAAGCAAACGGCACTGCGCAGTTCTGGTTGGGACTCTACCAGTCTCAGAAAGTGCTGCTTGGGTTTGTGTTTCCTCTGTGCGTAATTTCCGCATGCTATCTGCTCCTTTTACGTTTCATCACCTCCAAAAACATCAACACATCGAGCGCAAAGCGCCGCGCAAAGGTCACCAAATCCGTCACCATCGTGGTCCTTTCCTTCTTCCTCTGCTGGCTGCCCAACCAGGCGCTCACAGCATGGGGCATCCTCATCAAACTCAACGTGGTGCACTTCAGTTATGAGTTCTACACCACGCAGGTGTACGTGTTTCCGGTGTCAGTGTGCCTCGCGCACTCCAACAGCTGTCTGAACCCCATCCTGTACTGCCTGATGAGGCGCGAGTTCAGGAAGGCGCTGAAGAAGCTCTTCTGGAGGATGACGTCACCGGCGATCCGGCCTTTCACGGGCACTTCAAAGCCTCTCATGGACGAGCAAGGGCAGGTGATCGTGCCCGTGAGCGCGCCCAGGGAGCCCGTGGTGGAGTTTTACCCCCCGGGGGCCGTGATGTACAATAACCTGCCGTCAAACAGCACGTAGTGGAGGCAGACTGTGCTCTATATTGTTTGTTAATACGAGAGTCTTGAAAACTAAGGCTGAGTTCAAGAGGTTTTTATTTTTTAAAAAGCAAGAAAATATGAACTTCATCTCACCTGGACATCCTATGGAAGACTGTTATGGCGCGTTTCCACTACAGCCCGCAGCCCGGTTTAAGAGGGCTGTGACGTCAGCGGCCCGTCTTTGGTTGCGTTTCCACTTGGCCTAGTACCGGCCGGCGGGTCCTAATTCACAGTTTTTCTGGCCTCATAAAATCGTGGGGCCAGGGCCAGAGACAACGAGGCTGAGTCGGGCTGAGTATGCTAAACTAGAGAGAGCGTCGCTGGAAAGGGGGCAACAACTACAACAAGATGGACATATTTGACCGTGATTTAATTGTAATACACGTTTCAAAATGATGCCGAAGTAACAACATACTGATACCGGTTAGTAAAAACCATGAATTAATGCTTTGTCAAGTCTGCAGACAGACGGCAGGCGAAAAACCTTTTAAAATGCTTGTTTTCTACATGGAGATTGGCTAAGCTAACGCAGTATATGCTCCGACCGTCCACACTCACAACAACGGCCTATACAGACATAAATAAAGCAGCGACTGTATTCGCCATGACACAGGCAGTCTGTGGTTTGTACTTGTTTAACTTTTGTCTAGTTTCTGAACAGATATGAGGAGCTGTGAGCTCTGAGTGCTAACAGCTAACGGCTGTGTTGTTTTTCTGGGGTCCTCTGAAGATCACGTCACGGCTCCGCCTACACTGCGTTACTATAGATACTGCCCCAGTTCCTAAACTGTAATGGAAATGCGCCATAAAGTGAGCCAGTCCTAACGAGGCCCAGCCATACCGAGCGGGGCCGAGCGAGGCCGTGTAGTGGAAACGCGGCATTAGTGCCGGACAAAAAGGTGTTTTTATTTCTGGGATTTTTTCCAATTTGAAGAATAAAGTCGTAACGTGTGGAAGATGTGGAGACTCAATTTGAAATGTAAAAAAAAGTCTTCATCTCACCTGGACATCCTATGGAAGACTTTTAGTGCCGGACAAAAAGGTGTTCTTATTTCCAGAATTCAGACGTGATGTGAAGGAGGTGGAGAATAAACTTGAAATGTGAAGCATAAAGTCAAATTGTAGATGAGAAATATTGAAATATTGACAATGAAATGAACATATTTGACCGTGATTTAATTGTAATACAGGTTTCAAAATGATGCCGAAGTAACTACATACTGATACCGGTTAGTAAAAACCATGAATTAATGCTTTGACAAGTCTGCAGACAGACGGCAGGCGAAAAACCTTTTAAAATGCGTGTTTTCTGAATGGAGATCGGCTAAGCTAACGTTGTATATGCTCCGACCGTCCACACTCACAACAACGGCCTACAGACATAAATAAAGCAGCGACTGTATTCACCATGACACAGACAGTCTGTGGTTTGTACTTGTTTAACTAAGTTTCTGAACAGATATGAGGAGCTGTGAGCTCTGAGTGCTAACAGCTAACGGCTGATGTTGGTTTTGTGTTTCGCATTGAAGATGACGTCACGGCTCCGCCTACACTGCGTTACCATAGTTACTGCCCCAGCTACTAAACTGTAATGGAAACGCAGCATAAAGTGAGCCTGGCCTACCAAGACCTAACTATACCGTACTAAGCCGTGCGAGGCCCTGCAGTGGAAAAGCTCCATAATAGTGCCGGAAATAAACTGGGTTTGTTTTTTGGATTTTGAGAAAAAAGTCGAAACGTGAAGGATGTGGAGTTTAAAGTTTAAATGTAAAGAAAAAGGTCTATATTTCGAGAATAACGTTTTAATGACAGGAATAAGGTCGAAACGTGAAGGATGTGGACAATATATTAAGTATATAAGTTGGAATTGATGTTTAAAAAATGACAATTAAGCTGAAATATGAACAATACATGGACATTTTGAGAATACTTTTGAAATGTTGAGAATAATGTGAAAAGTCGTAACGTAAAGGACGTGCAGTTAAAAGTTGAAATGTAAAAAAGAAAAATGTTAAAGTGAAAAATATGAACTTCATCTTACCTGGGTAAGCTATGGAAGACTATTAGTGCCCGACAAAAAGGTGTTTTTATTTCAGGGATTTTTTTAAATGTCAAGAATAAAGTAGTAACGTGCGGAAGATGTGGAGACTCAATTTGAAATGTAAAAAAAAGTCTAAATATTGAAATTTAAGTTGGATTATTTTTAAAGCGAGGAAAACATGAACTTCATTTCAGCTGGAGAAACTATGGAAGACTATTAGTGCCGGACATAAGCTGGGTTTGTTTTTTGGATTTTGAGAAAAAAGTCGACACGTGAAGGATGTGAAGTTTAAACTTGAAATGTTAAAAATAGGTAGAAATTTAAATGATAACGTTTTAATGACATGAATAAGGTCGAAACATGAAGGGTGTGGACAATATATTAAGTATATAAATTGGAATTAATGTTTAAAAAATGACAATTAAAGGTGGGGTAGGTAATTTTGGAGAAACCAGCTCGAGTGCGCTAGAATTTGAAAATACACAACCGGAGAAAATCTGCCACTTCCTTACAGAGCCCCTCCTCCAACACACACGAACGCGCACATGACCAATGAGGGCACGAGATAAGTTTGTGCCCCGATGGAAGGCTGACAGGCAGGTAGGCCATCCAGTTATTTTAGACGGGTCGGCTCAGATGATTGGTCGTGCTTTTTACAGTACTACGGCTTCCACAGATGATATGTTTTATGTATTTTTTGTCAAAGCACTTCAGATATTCATTGCTATCGGGATGTTAAGAGCATTCCATGGAATATAACAAAAAGTGTATCTCGAGCCGGTTTCTCAAACTTACCTACCCCACCTTTAAGCTGAAATATGAACAACACATGGACATTTTGAGAATATTTTTGAAATGTTGAGAATAATGTGAAAAGTTGAAACGTAAAGGACGTGCAGTTTAAACTTGAAATGTTAAAAATAGGTAGAAATGTAAATGATAATGTTTTAATGACAGGAATAAGGTCGAAACACGAAGGGTGTGGAGAATAAAGTAAACATGTAAATTGGACTGAACGTTGAAAAATAGACATGAAAGCTGAATTATGAACAAATAAGTCAAAATGTAAATAATAATAAGTCAGAATGTCGAAGAAAAAGTTGACATTTTGTGAAATAAGTGGAAATGTCGTAACGTGCAAGATGTGGAGTTTAAAGTTGAAATGTAAAAAAAAAAAATCTAAATATTGAACAGAAAAGTCAAAATGTGGAATTCTGAGACTAAAAAGTGGAAATGGCAAAAACAAAGATGAAATGTGACGGATGTGGAGGATAACGTTTAAATATTGTGAATAAAGTCACACTGAAAAGTCGATATGTTGGGAATAAATATAACATGTTAAAAGTTGCTGGTGAGTACAAGTTGGATTATTAAAAAAGCTGCTCACTGAAGACTATGGATGCATGTGTATGTGTGTGTGTGTGTGTTAAAGTGATGCATGTGTGTGCGTGTGTGTGTGTGTGTGTTAAAGTGATGCATGTGTATATGTGTGTGTGTGTGTGTGTGTGTGTGTGTGTGTGTGTGTGTGTTAAAGTGACATTTATCACGCACGCACGCACACGCACACACACACACACACACACACACACACACACACACACACGCACACACACCATGGAGATTTGTTTTTAGTCGTAATGTCTAGAATAAAGTCGATCCTGAATAGAGTGCATATATGAGATGAAATGAATGTTGAAGTATTGAGAATGACCTCATGTCGCGTCCCCTCACTCTGTTCCCTGTCACTGAGGGCAAACCCATTCATTTGACCTGATGAGAAATTCACAACATGCCATCATTTCATCTCAAAGTCCTCCGTGTATCCATGAAAGCAGAGAAAGTGCTAAATAAGTACTTACACGTCAAGTTAAGTGCCAGTTAGGCCATTCTCTGTCTCTGCATAAATCAAAACAACCTCTATTCTGCATTCATTTTGATTTAATGAAGACACTAAGAGCATTTAGGCGCCTAATCGGCAGTTAACATCTTAATTACGTTTCATTTATTTAAGATTATAAAGTAATCAGTCATTTCTGAAAAACAACATAAGTACCAAATTCTTTCTTCATATTAACACTAAAGTCCAATTAAACTAAAATGTCTGAGACAGAGTGACACCACGATGTTTCTGCGAAGTATCTACCCCAAAAGTACATTTAGTCCTGGATGGATAGACGTTTTTATTAATGTGGAATCTGCACAGGTCAGAGTTTAAATCCCAAATATGTCAGAAAGCACAGGATTCAGTTTAGCTGTTGATTCAGTATCGTCCCTTTTCCCACGAACGCATCTATTTCTCTTCCATCTTTCCCCCGCAGCAGCTGCCCTCGAGTGAGAGATGTCCTGGAGGATAAGAGAGTGTGAAACTAGGCTATGTGTGTGTGTGTGTGTGTGTGTGTGTGTGTGTGTGTGTGTGTGTGTGTGTATGTGTGTGTGTGTGTGTGTGTGTGCAAAGCTATACTATATTCATCATGAGATAAATGTCGTATTTATCTTTTTAAATTAAGCCGCTTAAAGCAATAGCACACACACACACACACACACACACAAACACACACACACACACACACACACACACACACACACACACACACACGCACACACACACACACACACACACACACACACTCAAATGTAACAGCGAGTGTTCCTCCAGAGGCGTTCATCTCCCAGCGTGAAGAAGAAGAGCCTCTGATGTGTTGAGAAAGTCGAGGAAACAGTCGATCAATTTACATAAACACACAGATTGGATCCTCAGTCTCTCCCTGCTTTCATTTGAACCAGAACAGCAGGTTTCTTGCTGTTTAAAGAGAAATGTTGTTATAAACAGTTCCGTCTAGACATGCTCTTTATCGAATGTGCCCTGAAATAACTTTAATTTTAAGTTATATTCATGTATGTCCTCACTTCTTAAAGAGGAAACATTATGCCCTTGTTCAGGTGTATATCAGTATGTAGTGTCTCTACTTTAAAGAGTCCTCTCCTGCTGATGCTCAGGTGTATATCAGTATGTAGTGTCTCTACTTTAAAGAGTCCTCTCCTGCTGATGTTCAGGTGTATATCAGTATGTAGTGTCTCTACTTTAAAGAGTCCTCTCCTGCTGATGTTCAGGTGTGTATCAGTATGTAGTGTCTCTACTTTAAAGAGTCCTCTCCTGCTGATGTTCAGGTGTATATCAGTATGTAGTGTCTCTACTTTAAAGAGTCCTCTCCTGCTGATGTTCAGGTGTATATCAGTATGTAGTGTCTCTACTTTAAAGAGTCCTCTCCTGCTGATGTTCAGGTGTATATCAGTATGTAGTGTCTCTACTTTAAAGAGTCCTCTCCTGCTGATGTTCAGGTGTGTATCAGTATGTAGTGTCTCTACTTTAAAGAGTCCTCTCCTGCTGATGTTCAGGTGTGTATCAGTATGTAGTGTCTCTACTTTAAAGAGTCCTCTCCTGCTGATGTTCAGGTGTATATCAGTATGTAGTGTCTCTATTTTAAAGAGTCCTCTCCTGCTGATGTTCAGGTGTATATCAGTATGTAGTGTCTCTACTTTAAAGAGTCCTCTCCTGTTGATGTTCAGGTGTATATCAGTATGTAGTGTCTCTACTTTAAAGAGTCCTCTCCTGCTGATGTTCAGGTGTATATCAGTATGTAGTGTCTCTACTTTAAAGAGTCCTCTCCTGCTGATGTTCAGGTGTATATCAGTATGTAGTGTCTCTACTTTAAAGAGTCCTCTCCTGTTGATGTTCAGGTGTATATCAGTATGTAGTGTCTCTACTTTAAAGAGTCCTCTCCTGCTGATGTTCAGGTGTATATCAGTATGTAGTGTCTCTACTTTAAAGAGTCCTCTCCTGCTGATGTTCAGGTGTATATCAGTATGTAGCGTCTCTACTTTAAAGAGTCCTCTCCTGCTGATGTTCAGGTGTATATCAGTATGTAGTGTCTCTACTTTAAAGAGTCCTCTCCTGCTGATGTTCAGGTGTATATCAGTATGTAGCGTCTCTACTTTAAAGAGTCCTCTCCTGCTGATGTTCAGGTGTATATCAGTATGTAGCGTCTCTACTTTAAAGAGTCCTCTCCTGCTGATGTTCAGGTGTATATCAGTATGTAGTGTCTCTACTTTAAAGAGTCCTCAGTATGTAGTCATTGTATCTCTTACTTCCTGTTTCATAGTCAGAAGAAATCCCCTGAAAGCAAACCTGAGAAATCTAGTTCACTGACAGAAACCCTGAAAAGAGAATTCCTCGAGCGCTTCACGTTGGTAAAGAACTAACATTTTTGAAATGTTGGCAGAAATGTCAACGATGCCTTCAGGCGCAGCTCGTTCTTTTCTCCAGACGTCAGGACAGTACAAGGGAATATCAAACGCCTCGCAAACACTGATCCTCCTTGGAGTGAGGACTGAAAGATAATGAGCAGAAAAGACGGATAACTTGTGTTTTTCACGTGAAAATCAATTTCTGCCGGTAGCTAAAGATCCTCCTGAAACATTCTGCTTTACAATAATACTTCTGATATATTTTTCCCCTCCAACAAAAGTTGAACTACCTTATTAAAAATTCTTGGAAACATTGAGATGCTGTACTTGTCAGAAAGCTGTACAAAGGATCTAATCGGTTTTTCTGCAGGAAATTGGTATTGAAATCCTCCTGCAACTCTCCAAATAAACGCATTTCCCAAAATGTGGGATGTATTATTATGATTTCCAGTTGCATACTTGTGTATTGGGTTTAATCAACAACATGCTGACCTGATTCTAGGTTAAAAAACTTATATTTTGTCTAAATGTACCCGTTTTCACGCTTAGTTTGAGTGCGTGTCTCTTTAAGAACCTTCTAGAAAGCCCAGTCTGCTCTGATTGGCTTTGGCGAGAATATTAAACAAGTATTTACTATCACATGACAAAATAAAATGCACGTTACTCGCAACTGGTTATTTAAAAAATAATAAAGCTCTTGTTAGTAAATGTGGAAATCCCGTCATCAGCTGGTCATCACATGATATCCAAAAAAGGGCTAAATGTGACGGGTAGATTTAAAATCTCAAAAATAAAAGTGAGATATTTTGCACAAACGCAATCTATTATATTTGTGAAAAAAAAAACCACATTATTTACCTCCAACTTTCTGTCTAAATGCACCCGTTTTCACCCTTATTTTTAGTGCCTGTCTCTTTAAGAACCTTTTAGAGAAAGCCCAGTCTGCTCTGATTGGCTTGTGAGAATATTAAACAAGTATTTAAAAGTACTCACGTGCTGGATGGATGTTCTCCGATGGGGAGAGACACATCTGAAGGGCTTGTTGAGTCACATGTTTTCACAAAAAACCAACAGAATGATCTTATTTCCCAGGGTGAGGGTTTGCAAAGTCTCCTAAACCCAGAAGTAAAGAGCAAAACCAAGAAAAAGTGAGATATTATTTTGGTGAACAGATTGCTGTCCTGTGTGTAATCTCTAAACACCTTGTAAAAAATATATATTTGGCAAAATGGATCTGCTTTCCAAAATAAAAAAGGCACGTTAGTTGTAACTGGTTATTTAAAGGTCCCATCTCATGCTTTTCCGGTTCTTACCCGTCCCCTTGTGTTATGAAGGTTTTTATGCATGTAAACGGTGTGCAGAGTCAAAACCCTCAAAGTACACCCTGTAGCGAGTAAAACTCTAACACAGAAAATACCTCCCCAAAACGCCTCGTTGGAGATACGTCATTGTCCATTTGATTCTTCCTGGACGGGGTGACGTAACCCCGTACCCGGAACGAAATGGACCAATCCGTGGAGCCGTTACGTTACGTCCGCGGAGCCGTTACGTTAAGCCCCCGCTGATTGGTACAAATTGACCAATCCACGGACTTCCTCACACACAGGCAGCTCTGCTGATTTCTCCTCCCTGATTACATTACATTTAGCTGACGCTTTTATCCAAAGCGACTTACAATAAGTGCATTCGACCAAGAAGATACAAACTTAAAGAAAACAGAATCATATAAGTACATCAGGTTTCATAGAGCTAAAACATTTCAAGTGCTACTCAACTGGCTTTAGATAAGCCAATCCTTTGTTAGTAAGTGCTTTGTTAGAAATTCTTTGTTAGTGCTTCTATCGCTCGAAGCGGAGTCGAAAGAGATGAGTTTTCAGTCTGCGCCGGAAGATGTGCACGCTATCTGATGTCCTGATTTCAATGGGGAGCTCATTCCACCATTTTGGAGCCAGGATAGCCACATGTCAGCAGGCTGATAACAGACAGTTGGGATTGCGGCAAAATTCTCTCTGCAGACCCATTCTCTCTGCAGACCCATTCTCTCTGCAGACCCATCCTCTCTGCAGACCCATTCTCTCTGCAGACCCATTCTCTCTGCAGACCCATTCTCTCTGCAGACCCATTCTCGTCTGCAGACCCATTCTCTCTGCAGACCCATCCTCTCTGCAGACCATTCTCTCTGCAGACCCATTCTCTCTGCAGACCCATTCTCTCTGCAGACCCATTCTCTCTGCAGACCCATTCTCTCAGCAGACCCATTCTCTCAGCAGACCCATTCTCTCTGCAGACCCATTCTCTCTGCAGACCCATTCTCTCTGCAGACCCATTCTCTCTGCAGACCCAGACCCATTCTCTCTGCAGACCATTCTCTCTGCAGACCCATCCTCTCTGCAGACCCATTCTCTCTGCAGACCCATTCTCTCTGCAGACCCATTCTCTCTGCAGACCCATTCTCACAGCGTTTATCAACCTTTTTCTTACTCAATATCAAGCCACACTTATTGTTTTTACTTCGGCTGTGAGTTTGTGTGTGCTCAGGATGAGTTTGGCTGTGTTTGGCTGTGTATGCTAAACAAGGAAACAACACCTCCATGGAGCTCAGCGCGATTCACAACATCCCGACCAATCAGAGCACACTGTGCTCACAGGGAGGGTGGGGGCTGGAGCTGTTGGAGCTCCAACAAGCCGTTGTGGAAAAATGCACAATATAAATCTATTCTAGTAGACCTCAACAATGGAATTATGATCAGTAGAAATGGCCATGACATGGGCCCTTTAAATTGAAAAAAATCTCTTATTTTGAAATCCCGTCATCGGCATGATATCCAAAAATGGCAGGGGTAGATTTCAAATCTGAAGCATATAGTGAGATCCTTTGCACAAACGCTATTATATTTGTGGAAGGTGTTTTAAATGTACACATGGATTGTCGATCCTTTCACACAAATAACATTGAGACAAGTCACCAAAACACCCATTTCTGTGCCACCTCGAGGTGAAAACTAAAAAAAGAAATCCACCAATAGTGTGCAAGAACTGAGTGACATGTTAAGTTAATAGACTCTGATTGCACTATTTCTATTCTATTTGTTATTATTTGTATTTATCACATCAAGTCAAATTCCTCGTACGTGTCAACCCACCTGGTGATAAACCTGATTCTGACCTAAGATTTTCATCGACATATCTACACTGTAGCTAAATGACAATAAAAGCCTTGAAACTTGAGGATATAATAAAGAATCTGTATTTATTCAAACAACACCATAAAAACACTTTTACTGTACATGAGCCATGAGTTAGTCCACGTATCTGATGAAGATGCATCCGAACAGCCACTTTGTGATGTCATAACGATTGTTTTGGCTTGTGTAACCATTAGCCAATCACCAACCAAGGTAACCCCCCCCCCCACCTTATCACCTGAATCTCCTCCTAGAGCACCATTGAGTTCTTTTTAACCAAATATCTCTCAGAGGGGCGTGGGGAGGGGCTCCTTATTGTCATCTAAACAGGGCTGAAAGAGAGAGGATTATGGGATGCTGCAATGATCTGTTTGGTGTTTCAGCCAATCAGAGACATGTTTTGTATCGAGTTAGTCCACGTATTTGATGAAGACTGCGATGAAGATGCATCCGAACAGCGACACCACGGAGGCGGAGAGCGGCACCACGACCACGCTGCCCGCCAGGTTCACCAGACCTCCCAGTCCGGCGCCCACGAGGATCTGAGCCAGCTGCACCATGCAGGTGAGGGCGGCGCAGTCCACACCCGACCCCCGCTGAAGGCCCGGTAATCCCTGCAGCTTCAGTTGCTCCTGAACGCACCACGAGGAGACAAGAGAGGAACAGGAGGGGTGTCAGAATCCGAAAAATTGGAGATTTACATATTTTTTATATATTTGATTGAGCATTAAAAGTTCAAAATATACACTTACAGAATAAGAAAGGGATATACAAATAATGCTCACTTTTAGTTTTCTATTTTAAACATCCCACCCCCCATCCCCACCCCGCCTTGACCTCAGGTAAGAAACTAAATTAAGCACACACAAAACAAATTATAATAATAATAATAATAATAATAAGGGAAAAATGTAAGCAAAAATATTCTTACAATAAGAATATTATGAACCAAAAGGACTCATCTGATCTGTGAGGCATACTATCCAGAGTTTCTATGAAAGATAAACAAGGGCTCCATATTTCTTTAAAGAACCTCCAAGAGAGAACCTCAGTTTTTCCAACTTCACCTTGTTTAGAACCTCCTTGATCCACATGGTTTTTTAAAGATGTGTTTTTGGTGCCAGAGAGTGCCTTTAAGGGTCATGTGCGCGTTCATGTGTGTTGGTGGAAGGGCTCTGTAAGGAAGTCTGAAGGAAGGGGCACATTTTTTTCGGCTGCGTATTTTCAAATTCTAGCGCATCTTGACGTAGAAAATGCTGTCTCAAATATGGAGATTTTCTTGCGTTTCTCAGTTTGAAATCGTATTGAAGTGAATGTCTTTTGATTTTGGACTGAGGAAACATTTAGAGACAGAACCTTGGGACTTTTGATAAACTATGATGGACATTTTTCAATATTTTCTGACAACAAAAGAATGTGTTTAAAGTGGACCTATCATGCTATATTTGAATAATATAGTGTAGGACCATACCTATATAAGGCATATTTATACTTTTTTTCAAAATACCAAACAGATCATGCATTTTAGCCATGCCTCATTTTGCTCAATTTGACAATTTCTAGCTCTGTTTTTGCAAGGGCAGATTCTGTGAGAACAGCACCACCTACAGGCCTGGCATATGTACTACAGCGTCTCCAGCGCTTTCGAACGGCAATGGCCGTGGCTGTCTCCTCCTGATTGGTGGAGTTGGCCCAATAGCCGTAGCGCCACTGTCCTGACGTCAGGACAGTGTTCAAATCTGGATCAGTTTTTATCAGATCCGTTGCAGCCCCTTTTTTAGAGATTTGGGTATGGAGGAAAATAGAGAGGGTTGTGTTTTCTGACACTTGGTGAGTTCCCTGGAACACCGGGGACACATATTCATGTAGAAAAGACGTACAAAAGTGCATTTTGCATGATAGGTCCCCTTTAAGTTATGTTGTCAGAAAATACTTTTTTCAGCTTTTCATATATGAATATTTCCTGTTTTACATCACATTAAAAGCACATTTCTTTAGGTTTTGGACTGACAAAAACTACATTTTTGAAGACATCATGGACTTGATGGGCATTTTCAATATTTTCTGACATTTAACTGACCACAAGATCACTACTTTATGTAATTTTGAATGCACACATGTTTATTTGAAGTCTCAAATATGGAGATTATGGAATAAATTAAGCGTAACATGTAGATTGTGGTGTGGTAGAATCTACACAACAGGTAACGTTACATAACAACAACACATTTAATTGATATAGTGTTTTTCTAGAATGCACAGAGCTATTTACAGATTCTAGTTTGAGTATTACATTCGTCAAACTAAGAAGGCAGCCAGAAAGCAATCAATATCTGGGTAAAAAGACTCAGCTCTGGGGAGTTTTAAAAGAGCATATTATATATTTCTTTTCCAGTATCTTGTTCTTTTTCAGACGCTTCGACACACGCCTCGATACGTCTTAATGAGGTATTGACTGCGGGAGACTTTGAAAGAAAACAAACAGTGTTTTTCTACCAGCAACTTACTCCTAACTCTGTATTTTATTATTTATTCACGAGTATAAAGCTTCTGCAGCGATATAATGATCGTAGTCCCACACTCAAATAAGCTTCTTCTTTGTTGGTACACTCTTCTGTGACTCAGACATCTTCAATATGCAAAGTGTGCTTCAATTTCACGGCTGACTTCTCATTACATTTCTGCAACTAAAAGTGTGACTCAACGTTTGTGACTGAGGCTTTTTGAGACCTTCCTCTCTTCACGACTACTTTAACCTAATAATATTTGGATTTGGGAGCATTGGTCTGAAAAACAGAACTAATAAAGACACTATTTCGGTCAGTGGGAAAGCCAAAACAAAGCCATAAATCCACAAAATGATATTTAAATGATGCAATAAACAGACATCTAAAATACTAAAGAACTAGAATACTTCTTACAACATTGCTCTCTTCTTTCCTTCAAGAAAATGTTCCTAAAACAATTCTCAATAAGCTATGCATCCACAAAACTGTGTATAGGCCTACAATTGAATTGATATTAACACATAGTAACAAATAATAACAAATATTTCTAATAAAGCTAAAATGACAGTAAGTTACAGTAATGTATTACTTTTTGCTGTAACGAAGTAATGTAACGCATTACTAATGAAATGTGGGTAATATAGCCTACTACCCGTTACAATTATCAGTAACGCAGTTACAACACATTTTAACCCGAAATGAAATGGTGTTTTGTTTTTTAGGAATTGACTGACATCGCGAGACATTCCGACACCAGAGAAAAATTGTGCCGGTAGATTAGTAAACCAGGGGGGTATACTACGAATCTAGTTCAACATATCCTGGATATGTTTTGAATTATCCGGTTGACTAAATAATAAAAAAAAAACGCTCTCGCTAAACGGTCCTACGACGCTGGCTATCAACTCGATCGCTCAAGCCAGCCGTGTCCTATCTAGTTAGGCGCACGTTCACATAAAAGGGGTTGTATTTGGAGTGTTCGACCAATCACAAACATGGAGAAGCCGTGTACTGACAGCGCAGCACGTCATATATTTCCTGAATGAAAAGTCAACTAATATTAGACAAATATGAAGACGTTAAACTTTAAACATCCATGACTTAAACACTTTATCCAGGATAAAAGCCACATAGCTGCAGCTGCAAGGTGAATACAGCTGGTAAAAGAAAAAGCGTTTGAATGCGTACATTAACAGGTTTATGATATCACTGCTGCCCCGTTTTAGCAACCTTCATTATAGTCCTTGACAGTGGTCTGTACTGGATTAACAACGTGTCACATGTTAATAATTTACAATCAGAATCGAGTATTCAACTAAGCCGTATAATAGAAGTTGTTAGTAGCCTTAATGGCCAACACAGTTGTTATGCTACACCACATCGCCCTTCACTGGATGTATAATGAGCTGCACGAAACTACATGTTAGCATTTAAAATACCTAGCCATTCTTTTGCGGTTATTTTGGTAAAGTAACTCAAATTAATATAAAAGTAGTGTAACTCATTACATTTCAGAGACAGTAATATTGTAATGTAACTTATTACTTAAAGAAGACAGTAATAAGTAATAAGTACTCTATTACATTTTGGAAGTAACTTGCCCAACACTGGTCATAAATAACAGAAACCTAAATGGATTTGGATTTGGGAGCGTTGGTCTGAAAAACAGAACTAATAAAGACACTATTTCGGTTAGTGGGAAAGCCAAAACAAAGCCATACATCCACAAAATGATATTTAAATGATGCAATAAACAGTCATTTTAAATACTAAAGAACCAGAATACTTCTTACGGCATTGCTCTATTCTACTATTTAAGAAAACCTTTCTTAAAACCACAACGTTTTAGATGAAACGCAGGAATATATTGGTGACTGATGCCCGTTTTTTCCCTTCTGTACCCACATTTTATTTTTACGTTTTTTAAGACTATTAAACACCCGAGCTCTGTACAGTGCCTCGATAAACATTCATCTGTTTGTCATCTTGCAATCTACTTATTTATCTAAATAGTTATCACCGCAATAAACCGTATTTAATGTTGTCTTAATGTACATTATTTAATTTCATATTCTGTTCTTGTACATATCATATTCTATTTACATGTATAGGCCTATAGACTTCTTGCACTAGTTTGTATTTTGTATTTTATTATATATGTTGCATTGTTGGAGGAGCTCAGGTCAGAAGAATTTCATTGCCATTTCTACACTGTAGCTTTGTGCATATGACAATAAAACCTTTGAATCTTTGAATGCATCTTCACTCTGAAAAACATGTATTTTTTAGGTACTGTACCTCCTCCTCCAGCTGGTACTCAGCGATCAGGTTGAAGGGGATGGTGTACAGCGTGCTGGACATCACTCCGAACACGCTGCAGAGGATGAGCACGGCGATCATGTCCGGAAAGAGTCCGATCAGACTGGTTCCCAGGCCGAACGTGAAGTATCCCACAAAGTATAATCCTTTCAGACCGATGTACGGGAGCAGGAAGCGCTGCACGTCTGAAAACAGTAAAATACGTCAATAAATACCCCATTGGTGACTAAGTGTCTAAATGAGACGACTAAACGTCATCACGCCCAACATTAGCCGCCGTTAGCTTAGCGAAGGTGACGTGAAGTCATGTGACCGTGCTGTAGTTTCTTTATAGCCCAACATTAGCCGCCGTTAGCCTAGCGGTGGTGACATGAAGTCATGTGACCGTGCTGTAGTTCCTTTATAGCCCAACATTAGCCTCCTTTAGCTTAGCGGTGGTGACGTGAAGTCATGTGACCGTGCTGTAGTTCCTTTATAGCCCAACATTAGCCGCCGTTAGCTTAGCGGTGGTTACGTGAAGTCATGTGACCGTGCTGTAGTTCCTTTATAGACTAACATTAGCCACCTTTAGCTTAGCGGTGGTGAAGTGAAGTCATGTGACCGTGCTGTAGTTCCTTTATAGCCCAACATTAGCCACCTTTAGCTTAGCGGTGGTGACGTGAAGTCATGTGACCGTGCTGTAGTTCCTTTATAGCCCAACATTAGCCACCTTTAGCTTAGCGGTGGTGACGTGAAGTCATGTGACCGTACTGTAGTTCCTTTATAGCCCAACATTAGCCGCCGTTAGCTTAGCGGTGGTTACGTGAAGTCATGTGACCATGCTGTAGTTCCTTTATAGCCCAACATTAGCCACCTTTAGCTTAGCGGTGGTGACGTGAAGTCATGTGACCGTGCTGTAGTTCCTTTATAGCCCAACATTAGCCACCCTTAGCTTAGCGGTGGTGAAGTGAAGTCATGTGACCGTGCTGTAGTTCCTTTATAGCCCAACATTAGCCACCTTTAGCTTAGCGGTGGTGACGTGAAGTCATGTGACCGTACTGTAGTTCCTTTATAGACTAACATTAGCCACCTTTAGCTTAGCGGTGGTGAAGTGAAGTCATGTGACCGTGCTGTAGTTCCTTTATAGCCCAACATTAGCCTCCTTTAGCTTAGCGGTGGTGACGTGAAGTCATGTGACCGTGCTGTAGTTCCTTTATAGCCCAACATTAGCCGCCGGTAGCTTAGCGGTGGTTACGTGAAGTCATGTGACCATGCTGTAGTTCCTTTATAGCCCAACATTAGCCACCTTTAGCTTAGCGGTGGTGACGTGAAGTCATGTGACCGTGCTGTAGTTCCTTTATAGCCCAACATTAGCCGCCGTTAGCTTAGCGGTGGTTACGTGAAGTCATGTGACCATGCTGTAGTTCCTTTATAGCCCAACATTAGCCACCTTTAGCTTAGCGGTGGTGACGTGAAGTCATGTGACCGTGCTGTAGTTCCTTTATAGCCCAACATTAGCCACCCTTAGCTTAGCGGTGGTGAAGTGAAGTCATGTGACCGTGCTGTAGTTCCTTTATAGCCCAACATTAGCCACCTTTAGCTTAGCGGTGGTGACGTGAAGTCATGTGACCGTACTGTAGTTCCTTTATAGACTAACATTAGCCACCTTTAGCTTAGCGGTGGTGAAGTGAAGTCATGTGACCGTGCTGTAGTTCCTTTATAGCCCAACATTAGCCACCTTTTGCTTAGCGGTGGTGAAGTGAAGTCATGTGACCGTGCTGTAGTTCCTTCATAGCCCAACATTAGCCGCCTTTAGCTTAGCGGTGGTGAAGTCATGTGATCATGTTCCTTTATCTTCTAAATATGATTAAATCCTCCTTAGTGTGCAGTAGATTTGCTAAAGTTGTGACCGTATGCTGATGACACACAATTATACATCGTCTTTAAAACTTTTGAGCAAAATGAGCTTTTGTCTCTGTGTGTTTGGCCTCCGTGAAACAATGCATAAGTGTCAATGTTTTACAACTTAAGGGTACAAAAGAGACACGACTGAAACTGAATAGGCTGTTGAACCTGTCGTCACACGAGAACAATGTTGTCTTGCTGTCATTTTGGACTTAAACCTTGTAGCCCACATGAGCAAAGTTACATTGAAAGTTAAAGACAGCATTTTTCCAGTTTAGAAGTTATCTCAAAGTAAAGCTGTTCCTATCTCTCGAAAAAGTCGATAAGAAAACTTCTCCTAGCCTCTAAATACGAAGAAAATAGACTCCCAGTATCGATTTTAAAGGAACCCACAAAGCCAGTATTCTTACATCAATTATTCACCCCGTTCCATCACGTGTGGACCAAGCATCAAATCATTTTTAGGAAATTCTCGAGGAATGGGGGTAAATGTGCGCTTTGTTTAACCCCAGATCGACTGTATTCACACAACTCCATCCATCCATCCATCCATCCATCCATGCATCCATCCATCCATCCATCCATCCATCCATCCATCTATCTATCCATCCATTCATCCATCCATCCATTCCATCCATCCATCCATCCATCTATCCATCCATCTATCCATCCATCCATCCATTCATCCATCCATCCATCCATCCATCTATCCATCCATTCATCCATCCATCCATCCATCCATCCATCCATCTATCCATCCATTCATTCATCCATCCATCCATCCATCCATCCATCCATCCATCCATCCATCCATCCATCATCCATCCATCATCCATCCATCCATCCATCCATCCATCTTCTCCCTCTTATCCGTGGTCGGGTCTCGGAGGTATCAGTTCCAGCAGAGAGCCCCAAACGTTCCTTTCCCCTCATCAACCAGCTCTGACTGGGGGATCCCAAGGCGCTCCCAGGCCAGAGAAGAGATATAATCCCTCCACCTGGTCCTAGGTCTACCCCTCGGTCTCCTCCCAGCTGGACGTGCCTGGAACACCTCCCTAGGGAGGCGCCCAGGTGGCATCCTTACTAGGCGCCCGAACCACCTCAACTGGCTCCTTTTGACGCGAAGGAGGAGCGGTTCAACTCTGAGTCCCTCCCGGATGACTGAACTTCTCCCCTTATCCTTAAGGGAGACGCCCGCCACCCCTGCGGAGAAAACCCATCTCGGCCGCTTGTATCCGCAATCTCGTTCTTTCGGTCATGACCCATCCTTCATGACCATAGGTGAGGGTAGGAACGAAGATGGCCCGGTAGACAGAGAGTTTCACACAGCTCAAGAAGTTTAATCCAAGTCTCATTCATCCAGTTGCACGCTCACTATTTTCCCAACACATGCATTTTTCATAAAACCTTAATATTTAATTCACTTCGGACTGATGTGTTGCTCGCTCGTGCATCTGTGCATGCAAAAGGGCTTTTAAAAAAGTGAGGTTTTAGTAAAGAAATGCATGCAAATGAGACTGCTGCACGAGTTGTGTGAGATTTTTTATTTATATAGTTTGCTGCTGCTTTTAAATGCTGCCCCGATTAACTTCAATTCATCAAGAGTTTTTGGATACTTGGGTTGATTATTTATTATTTTCTCTGTTTCCAGAATGTAAAAAGATCCAATTTCACACTCGGAGGGCCAGCGATGCCATTATTTTGTTATTTGGCTGAACTTCGCTCTGCCTGCTGCACATTATTTCTCTCCCTGTCTTTCTGATTGTTTTGTTTCTATGGATGACTGCTGTGTGCTCCTGCTATGAAAAGCTATTGAAATCCTCAAGCAAAGCAGTAACAAGGCAGGCATTTTTGCTGCAGAGGAGATAGAGATGTGGGTTCAGGACATCTGGAGACTAATGGCTGCACGACAAAAACTTGAAATCTTACCAAGTATATTTGTCTAATATCTAGTCAGAATATGTCTCTACACCTGATATAAGACATAATAACTTCAGAAGTGACACTGCAGTGAGATATCGGGTCTTGTTTTTAGACAATGCTTCATCTTGTTGAGTCAGAAAATCTTATTTTGAGTTGTATCTCAGATGAAACACATATTTTTACATATTTATTAGAAAATCACCAACTAACAGAAAACAGAAAACTTTTGAGCATTTGCGGATTATATTGTAACAACATCTCCTGCTTCTGCTCAAATATAGTTCAAAATGAGTTCTCCAGCTAATCACAAGATCTGATTTATGTCAAGTTCTCTTACCAAGCTAATATTCACTTGTTCTATTGGCAGATGTTTGTACTTATTTCAAGTGAAAACACCTTGTTTCCATTATTGTTTAACTTGTTTTTGGAGCAGCATTTTTTCCAGTGTGTGTGTGTGAAATAAAAATCAACAATAATAACAATCTTTGGGTTACTTACAGGAGTAGAGAGCGGAGGAAATAGCGTTGATACAAAGACCCCAGCAGCCCACTTCCACTCCTCGCTCATACCTACTGTAGGCCGTGGAGTTATGTTCTGCATACGGATTCCCCTTGTACACGATCTGCAAAACAAACAGAGAAACACATTAAACACTTGAAAAAATGCTGCTCCAAAAGCAAGTTAAACTATAATGAAAACAAGCTGTTTTCACTTGAAATAAGTACAAACATCTGCCAATAGAACAAGTGAACATGTGCTTGGTAAGATCTCTTGAAATAAGAAGGGATATTTAGATAAATCAGATCTTGTAATTAGCTGGGAAACTTATTTTGAACTATATTTGACCAGAATCAGGAAATGTTGTTACAATATACTGTAAGCCGCAAATGCTCAAAAGTTTTTCTGTTTTCTGATGTTAGTTGGTGATTTTCAAATAAATATGTAAAAATCTGAGATACAACTCAAAATAAGATTTTTTGACTTAAAGTGGACCTATCATGCTATATTTGAATAATATAGTGTAGGACCATACCTATATAAGGCATTTTTCTCAAAATACCAAACAGATCATGCATTTTAGCCATGCCTCATTTTGCTCAATTTGACATTTTTTAGCTCTGGGCTAATTCTGTGAGCAACAGCACCACCTACAGGCCTGGCATATGTACTACAGCGTCTCCAGTGCTTTCGAACGGCAATGGCCGTGGCTGTCTCCTCCTGATTGGTGGAGTTGGCCCAATAGCCGTAGCGCCACCGTCCTGACGTCAGGACAGTGTTCAAATCTTGATCAGTTTTTATCAGATCCGTTGCAGCCCCTTTTTCAGAGATTTGGGTATGGAGGAAAATAGAGAGGGTTGTGTTTTCTGACACTTGGTGAGTTCCCTGGAACACCGGGGACACATATTCATGTATAAAAGACGTGCAAAAGTGCATTTTGCATGATAGGTCCCCTTTAAGTTATGTTGTCAGAAAATACTTTTTTCAGCTTTTCATATATGAATATTTCCTGTTTTACATCACATTAAAAGCACATCTCTTTAGGTTTTGGACTGACAGAAACTACATTTTTAGGCAATAGCATAGGTCTCAGATATATTAAAAATATATAAAAAACATGTCTATGAAGTGTTTTGCTCAAAATACCAAACAGATCACCCATTCTAGCCATGCCTCATATCCCTCTATTTCACTTCCTGTTTCAAAAGTGCTGATTTGGGGTATAAAGCTTTAAAAAAAAAATTGTTGATATAAAAAGAAAAAAGGAGGGGGCTGAGCTCATGTGGGACCCGGCAGCTACTGTCTAAACTAAATACTGCCGTGATGAAACGCCATATCATGGATTATCAAGGATTCTTTCTGAAACAGTATGGAGCTCAAAGGCTTTCTCTCTTGACAAGGTGAGTTCCTTTTTATTTCCTGCTTCTTCACACATATGCTCTCCAGTACAGGTTAGCTCTGAGTGTTAGCGATGCTAATGTAAACACAGACCATATTACGTCCAAAACAGTCGGGCATTGTTTCTGATAGCAACGTTTCTGATTGGGCCGTGGGTCCACATTTCAGATATTACGTCATATCGGACGCAAATCTGGATCAGCTCCGTTGTTCCCCCGTTTTTAGAGATTTGGGTACGGAGGAAAAGAGAGGGTTTTATTTTCTGACGCTGCGTGAGTTCCCTGACACACCGGGGACACATGTTTATGTATACAAGACATCAAAAAGTGCATTTTGCATGATAGGTCCCCTTTAATGAGATGATGTATTGTCTAAAAACAAGACCCTATATCTCACTGCAAAAATTAACGTATAGATATCATAATGAAACTTCCCCAGGTGGTTACAGACATGACGACAATACTTTTTACTATTACAAGTTTTCTGAAATGTGATTTTCATGGGCTCATTTGCAAACATTTTGGTCACAGAAATGTGATTATTGGATGAAAACCAGGTTCAAAACTGTTTTTTCATTTTGCGACCTACTAGAGTCAAAGGCTTTTGCAAAGGGAATGTCGTTATATCATAAAATACTGCCATAAAAAGTATATTTTCTGCATGTTTTTAGTAATAAATTGTGTAATTGAGTGTGTGACAGAGTGCAAAACACTGCCGGTGATATAAAGAGATGAACGTGGACGGTTAACTGTGTGTACAGTAAGTGCTACTGAAGTGGAGATTTGTGCTCAGAGAAAAATCCATATCTTTCAAAACAGCCTTGAAAGATATGGATTGTGAAATTCAGACACAGCTGAATATTATAGGGTAGAGAAATCCACAGATGCAAACAGACAAAAGTGGTTGAATAAATATGTAATGTTCATGTTTTCTTTCCCCCAGTATGAAAGAAAACGTTATGTTATGGAAGCCTGAAATTGATCCGTGCATAAAAGATAACCCCTGCAGTGCATGCTCATAAAATACAGCTTCACTGATATTGATATCAGATGCCAGCTTCTTTTAACACACTATTTTATTCCTTCCTTTCACACCCAGCAGGAGCTCACTGTGTGTTCTCCTGATAACAAAGCCTGCAGTGTGAGATTACATTTTGTCTCATAATGAGCCGTGGTGAGAGGTAACATCCTGATCAGCATGCACACGGAGAAAAGTGTCAACAATCATTAAAATATCAGTCAGCAGGAGATGAGACACAGCAGGAGGTGACCACCCTCCAACACAAACAAAACAGAGATACATATAAAACATATTGCAGCTTGTTTTATTTCCGGTTGAACGGTTGATTGACTGTTGAAACAACTTCAAAACATTCATCTGCTACTCAGTATTATGTATCTAATACCTAATATATATATATCATTCCAATAACTTGTATATAGACTCGTACTGCACTATTCCACATCATCACTTTATTTTATAACTATTTTCTTTTTGTATTGCTCTTGCTCTTATTGTTATTATGTTATTATGTTGCATTGTTGGAGAAGCCTGAGACATTAGATTTTCAACTACATAATTACTCTGTAGCTATGTCAGATTGACAATAAAGAACCTTGAACCTTGAACCTTGAACCTTGATTATTCCAGTAACACTTTATGGTAAGGGTTCATGAATCATCATGAATTCATGCATGAAAAAGCATGAATTCATTCATGTAGTACTTCATGAACTATCAGTAATGTATAAGGATTAATAGTATCTCATGCATGACTTAATGCACGAACAATACCTTAAAGTGGACCTATCATGCTATATTTGAATAATATAGTGTAGGACCATACCTATATAAGGCATATTTATACTTTTCTGTTTTCAAAATACCAAACAGATCATGCATTTTAGCCATGCCTCATTTCGCTCAATTTGACATTTTTTAGCTCTGTTTTAGCAAGGGCTGATTCTGTGAGAACAGCACCATCTACAGGCCTGGCATATGTACTACAGCGTCTCCAGCGCTTTCGAGCGGCAATGGCCGTGGCTGTCTCCTCCTGATTGGTGGAGTTGGCCCAATAGCCGTAGCGCCACCGTCCTGACGTCAGGACAGTGTTCAAATCTGGATCAGTTTTTATCAGATCCGTTGCAGCCCCTTTTTTAGAGATTTGGGTATGGAGGAAAATAGAGAGGGTTGTGTTTTCTGACACTTGGTGAGTTCCCTGGAACACCGGGGACACATATTCATGTAGAAAAGACGTACAAAAGTGCATTTTGCATGATAGGTCCCCTTTAATTCATGCATCAACTAAGGTATCTCAATCATCATGACTTCTGAGTTATTAATGATGTCTTCTTCATTTAGATCTGCAGTTAAAGTGACAGGCCAAAATTGACCAGTCACAGCAATTCCAAGTGTTGTAATCTAAGCATTATCTTGTCATTACTTCATCATGTTTGTGCCCCTTCAAATAAAGTGGTGACCTGTTCCGTCGTTTACTCTGATAGATAACATGTGATTAATGTGAAATCACCTTTATGAACCATTTGGTGCTCATGCATCAATCATCTTTGTGATCCCTCAAAAAGAGTCAGCCCTGATGTCTATTTAGGCATCATGTATTTGGAAATATTACAAATGCAAATCAGATCATCATTTTGGACTTAATTTCAATTATCAATTATATAGTTAGGACTTTTTTTTAATGTATCATACTTGTACATCATGTATTATCTTAAAGCTCACAAACCATTAAAGATAACTCATTCATAATATTAACAAACTTTAATTTATAATCCAAAGCCAACAAGATCACATTTTCACATATCATGTCCCATAAGAAAGCAGCAACACATGTCGGCAAAGACACAAGACTAGGAGGCCTACTTTAGGGAGGACGTGGATACGAGATACTATTAACACTTATACATTACTGATAGTTCATGAAGTATACATGCATGATTCATGTACCCTTACCATAAAGTGTTACCATTATTCCTTTGATTTCTTTGGTTTAAAGTTAAATATTCAGTTTGAAATTATATAAGACTACTTTAAAGAGTCCTCTCCTGCTAATGTTCAGGTGTATATCAGTATGTAGTGTCTCTACTTTAAAGAGTCCTCTCCTGCTGGTGTTCAGGTGTATATCAGTATGTAGTGTCTCTACTTTAAAGAGTCCTCTCCTGCTGATGTTCAGGTGTATATCAGTATGTAGTGTCTCTACTTTAAAGAGTCCTCTCCTGCTGATGTTCAGGTGTATATCAGTATGTAGTGTCTCTACTTTAAAGAGTCCTCTCCTGCTGATGTTCAGGTGTATATCAGTATGTAGTTTCTCTACTTTAAAGAGTCCTCTCCCGCTGATGTTCAGGTGTATATCAGTATGTAGTGTCTCTACTTTAAAGAGTCCTCTCCTGCTGATGTTCAGGTGTATATCAGTATGTAGTGTCTCTACTTTAAAGAGTCCTCTCCTGCTGATGTTCAGGTGTATATCAGTATGTAGTGTCTCTACTTTAAAGAGTCCTCTCCTGCTGATGTTCAGGTGTATATCAGTATGTAGTGTCTCTACTTTAAAGAGTCCTCTCCTGCTGATGTTCAGGTGTACATCAGTATGTAGTGTCTCTACTTTAAAGAGTCCTCTCCTGCTGATGTTCAGGTGTATATCAGTATGTAGTGTCTCTACTTTAAAGAGTTGGATGAAGTTTAGTCGTCTCATTTAAACACTTGTTAGCGAGTGCTGTTTTTAAATTCACCAGTGTTGTATTTACGGACATGTTTTATGTGTATCTCTTCAGCTTGTGTTAACCACAGATCTTATTTCATTTGAACACCACACATAAAGGTAAACAAGAATAATTACCTGTCCCATGAAATCAGTGAAGAACAGCATGTTGCAGAGGAAGGCGGTCCAGCCCAGCAGGTGGCTGACACACAGGTAGCGGTAATGACTCGGCATGTTCATTAACGCTTTCATCATCGACCTGAATGTCATCCTCTTCTGGGCCTAGACACACACACACACACACACACACACACACACACACACACACACACACACACACACACACACACACACACACACACACACACACACACACACACACACACACACACACACACACACACACACACACGTTAGACAAGAGTGTACGGTGCCCCTGAAAAAACAGTCTGAAACAATTATCCTTTTGAGGATTTTGCGCACACACACACACACACACACACACACACACACACACACACACACACACACACACACACACACACACACACACACACACACACACACACACACAAACGACAAATATGAATCATACAGAGCAGATTTTCCTCTCGTAGCTCTCATTACTCCTCTGATATTTATTTTCTAGTGATGCTTAAGTGTCACTTCAAGAGATTTGAAGATAAAAAAAGACGTGTGCGGCACGAGGGTCTGAGCAAGAAGGAATGAAAGGGTTGGAAGTAAAGATCACAAGGCGACATTAAGGGCTTTGTTCAGGGGTTAGAAACGGGTGGAAGACAAAGTCATGCAATCAACGACATATTCAGGCTATGATGAACGCTACAAAGGCTGACATGACATCACAATATTCAGCTTTTATACATAAAAGAAACCTCATGGTGGTCAGGAAGCTAACTGGGCTCAATAGAGCAAAGGCAATTAGACATGGAGCTGAAGAAGATAACGATGCACTCTTCTCAAAAGATCTGTATCCTTTTCATCAGAAGACAGAGACTCAGCTCGGGAGCGTCGGACAGATTGAGAGATGTTTTCAAAAATAGTTAATACTACAGGATATATTCACACTTCAGGATGTTGAAGAGTCTCCTCTGCAGAAAATAACCTATACAACATTTTAAACACCCTCAGGATTATTGGACAAGGGTTCTTCCAGTAAAGGAGTATTCTTCATTTACGTAGGTCAAGCCCAGATTTGCTGAGATTGTAAGAAAATGCATAAAAAACGGAATATTTTAAACACACTCAGAAAAAGCATGTGTTTCAGAATAAAAGCCCCATACGGTAACTGCATCCTAACGTGAAACGCAGGAAGAAGCATGTTTTTCAAAATAAAACCCCATATAGTAATGGTTGCTTTAGAGGAAGCTGAGGAAGAAGCGTGTTTTTTTCATTATTTTTTTTACGAAAACCACAAAGAGTAACTTTGCATGTTTTTCAAAATAAAAGCACCATACAGTAACTTGAACCTTACAGGAAGCTCAGTAAGAGGAAGGTTTTTTTCAAAATAAAGCTGTAGGGGTAACTATATAATTACAGGAAGCTACAGAAGAGGCAAGTTTTCCAAAATAAAAGCCCCAAGAAAAATACTATCTCTACAGGAAGCTCAGGTCTATACTGGTTTTTCAAAATAAAAGCCCCAGAAAGCAAGAATTTGAGGATTAATAATGTTTTTTTGGTAATCTCTCCTTTACAAACTCTTTGTTTGACTGCTGGGCGCTTGAGGTCACTGGCCATGTTTTTAATGTTTGATGTTTAATGTTTCATGTTTCAAAATAAAAGCACCCAGAAGATACCTATCTCAAGAAAATAGGCTTGTTTGAGACAAGCGAGACCTGCGCAGACCTGCGCAATTGCGATCAACGTCTTGCTAGTGCGTTGCATGATGGTTAGTCATTTTGTCCGACTTGCTCAGGAGGCTCGCCTACATGAGACGTTGAAATCTCGCGGGACAAAGACGCCCGCAGACTTGAGAGCGAGGCGCGGCGAGGCGGCGCAGTTTCTCTCCACGGGCTGCGGAAGCGAAATGCTTGATGGGAAACGACTTGCTGGTATCTCGAGCTGAGCGCTCATTGGTGGGTTTTACCCCGTGCTGGAGATGAAACTCTCCATTGGCTCGGCAAAAGTGTGTTGTTGTTTTGTGTCAGTTTTACGTCGCCACTTCCATTCATTTTTCATCATTGTTCCACAATGTTTATCATCATTAAATTAATATCTATATATTTGTATACTATACTTGCACTGCTTACCGTTGTCATACTTTATATATCTTAGCATATTCATACAACACACTGTTCATACTAGGCTAGGCTACTGTGTATAGTGTATTCATACCCCTCACTGTTTTTTCATCATTCAATTCATTCTATATTTTATTCTGTAGATTGTGTACATTACTTTTCACTTTACTGCTTTATGCACTCCTGGTTAGAAGCTAAACTGCATTTCGTTGTCTCAGTACCTGTAATCTGTGCAATAACAATAAAGTTGAATCTAATCTTGAGCAGGAACAAATATATTTACTTAGTACATATCTGACATTAACGATTAAACACATTTGTCCATTCTTTATCAATCAATCAATCAATGTTTATTTATATAGCCCAATATCACAAATGTTACATTTGTCTCAGTGGACTTCACAGTTTGTACAGAATATCAGTATGACAATACGACACCCTCTGTCCTTACGTTTCACATCATACAAGGAAACACTTAAGAGAAAAACCCACAGTTTAAAGGGGAAATGGGAGAAACCTCAGGGAGAGCAACAGAGGAGGGATCCCTCTCCCAGGACGGACAGACGTGCAATAGATGCCGTGTGCATTTATAAATGCAAACCGAGTCAAGCCGACTCCGGAGGTGGCGGTATGCACCTTAAAGTTGTTTGAAATCCGCCAAAAAACCGAGAGAAGAAGAAGAAGAAGAAGAAGAAGCCGACTCCGAGCTGTCCGACTTCAGGCGAGTTTTTTGAGACCTCCCCCGGCTGCGATCGGCTATTCTCGTCTACTTTCGAGGCGAGCCGCAGCTCGTCTCAAACAAGCGTAGTAACTATCTCTACAGGAAGCTCAGATCCATGCTTGTTTTTCAAAATAAAAGCACCAGAACATGAGGATAAATGAAGTTTTTTTTAATCTTGTCTTTACACCTCTTTGTTTAGCTGCTTGGCGCTGAAGGTCACTGAGTTGGCTTCAGAGGGTAACTGTATACTTGTATACTATGCTTGTTTTTCAAAATAAAAGCCCCAGAAAGTAAGAATATGAGGATTAATAATGTTTTTTTCTTTACCCACCTCTTTGTTTGGCTGCTTGGCGCTGGAGGTCACTGAGTTGGCTTCCCCCAGAGCAGAGAAGGATCTGGGCCTGAGGTCTGTGACGGGTCCGGGTCCCACTGGAGAAACGGGCTCTTTAACCAGCGCTCCGTATCCATTACTCTGAGTTCCCAGCAGGCGGAGGGCACTGGGTTTAGAGGGGCCAGAGTCTGAGGGGTCTTTATCCAGAGGCTGTTCAGGAATACTGAAGAGGTGCAGCGTGAGGAAGACTCCCCAGGTCAGCGCTGAGAAGAAGAAGATGACCTGGTACTCTGATCCCAGCGCCTCTCCCAGAACAGAGTGGCCCCAGTCCATCGCTCCCACCAGGTACCCGAACGCACCGCCCAGACCTGGAGGAAACAGCAGCAATAAATATTCAAACAGGTGTCTTTTTTTCTTCTATTAAGGTGTTGTATAAGCCCACTGCTCTAGGATGGGTTAGATGCAGGACAAATGTCACCGTGTGTGCTGTGTGCGCTGCATGTGTGACCATTAAAGAGGGTTTCATCAAAAAAGAAGAAAATACAAGGACACAATTAGTCGTACTGGTGAGTCACTAAGTGAAGTCTTTATGTCCCGTGAATATATATTTGTAGAGTAGAAAATCATTATTTTACTGAACTCTAGCCTGAACTGCCTTATAACTTTTTTATGATACGTTTTATCCCGAAAAACATGGAAAAAATACATTTGTTCTTGCCCTTTTTTCAGACGAATGGAGAAATAAACAGATAATTCCCTCTGTTTAAACCTTTGGATCAAGAATGAGGAACCTGGTTTTATCAAATGTTCATATGTCTGTACTTCAAGGGCTGATTGTTGGTGAATGTACATCCTGCTTTTTCCTGGAATGCCTTTTCTTTAACCTCAGGGAGGACATTTCTGCAGAGTATTGATCATTCTTCTTCCTCTGCACATGCTCATTATAAGAAAAGGTCACCCTAAAGTTACATTACTGGGTTTAAAGGTCAAAGATGGGTTCAGGTAACAGTAAAACAGGGATATCGTCAAATATCTGGAACAAACTCCCAGAAACCTGCAGGTCTGCTGAAACTCTGACTACTTTTAAATCCAGCCTGAAGACTTTCTTTTTGCCGCTGCTTTTAATTGAACTATTCACATCTCACACTGCTCTGTAACTTTTATTCATGTACCTGTGTCATTCATGTTTTATTATCTTTGCTTTTTAAAGTTTCTAATGTGTTTTATTCTCTTAATGTCTGTCATTTCTGCAAAGCACTTTGAATTGCCTTGTGTTGAAAAGTGCTGTGTGCTCTGCATGTGTGACCAAGAGGGTTTCATCCCTCCGATTCTATTGTTTTTCCTATATTATGGTGTAAAGATTGTGATGTGAAGGCAAGGCTTGTTTTAATCTAGATATTTTGAATATTTTAGGAGAAGTTTAAAACTGAAAAGTTTATCAAAAATTAATCAATGTTTTTTGGTGATGTAAGAACAGACATATTTGATACTACATGCAGTAAGTCCTATTACAGATGGTTAAGGTCTCTCAGTAAATGGAGACGCAGCTAAAAAAGTCAGAATTTGAGAAAAAAGACAGAATCTTCAGAAAAAAGTAAGAATTAAAAAATTAAAAAAAAATGGCTTTTGAGAAAAAAGTCAGAATTTTGAGGGAACTTTTTTGATTTTTTTGCAAAAATCTGAATTTTTGGGGAAAAGTCAGAATTTTATGGGGGGAAATCTGGATTGTAAGATTTAAAAAAAAAAGTCAGAATTTGGAGATCTTCAAAAAAAGATAGTAGTTCACATCCAGCAATTGCCTTTACCTCATTATTAGTAATTCATGCAAATTAATTTAATAATCAGCATATTATTTATTGGATTATGTCGCGTGAGGTCACTGTGACCTTGAGTCTCATTGGGTGTTTGTTCCCTCCAGGAGTTCTTGGTCACAGGGACATTTTATGATCAAATTATTCTCACTTCATTCTTAGGTCTCCCTTGAAAAGGAGATCAATGATCTCAATGGGATACAACCTGAATAAATAAAGGTTTGAAATGAAATGAAATTGAGTCAAATTGGATGTTTGTACTGACTTCGGAGAAATTCCCCCCAGGAGTTCTTGTGATATACACTCAGGAGAGATGGTTACACAGAACATGAAAACGTGATTCCTGACTGATCAACTGTGTCTCCCTGCAATCAGAAGTCCATTCTTCTTCATTAGAGCGGCTGGCAGGTAAAGTAATAACCACTTCAGGAGTCACGCTTCACTCACTGTGAACATTACTGTGTGCTCGCCTCTGCTCTAAAACCTCTGTTTCTGTCATCAAATCCAATCCAGTGTTTATCTTTCTGTCCCAAAATAACTCAGTTTTCATAACAACGTGCAGAAATATCACTCTGTGTTCCCAAAGGTATCCATGGAGATGGAGAACAAGAAGGAATGAGATATTATATACTGGACTCATTAAAGTAGAGACACTACATACTGATATACACCTGAACATCAGCAGGAGAGGACTCTTTAAAGTAGAGACACTACATACTGATATACACCTGAACATCAGCAGGAGAGGACTCTTTAAAGTAGAGACACTACATACTGATATACACCTGATCATCAGCAGGAGAGGACTCTTTAAAGTAGAGACACTACCTACTGATATACACCTGAACATAAGCAGGAGAGGACTCTTTAAAGTAGAGACACTACATACTGATATACACCTGACATCAGCAGGAGAGGACTCTTTAAAGTAGAGACACTACATACTGATATACACCTGAACATCAGCAGGAGAGGACTCTTTAAAGTAGAGACACTACATACTGATATACACCTGATCATCAGCAGGAGAGGACTCTTTAAAGTAGAGACACTACCTACTGATATACACCTGAACATAAGCAGGAGAGGACTCTTTAAAGTAGAGACACTACATACTGATATACACCTGAACATCAGCAGGAGAGGACTCTTTAAAGTAGAGACACCACATACTGATATACACCTGGATATCAGCAGGAGAGGACTCTTTAAAGTAGAGACACTACATACTGATATACACCTGAACATCAGCAGGAGAGGACTCTTTAAAGTAGAGACACTACATACTGATATACACCTGAACATCAGCAGGAGAGGACTCTTTAAAGTAGAGACACTACATACTGATATACACCTGAACATCAGCAGGAGAAAACTCTTTAAAGTAGAGACACTACATACTGATATACACCTGGATATCAGCAGGAGAGGACTCTTTAAAGTAGAGACACTACATACTGATATACACCTGAACATCAGCAGCAGAGGACTCTTTAAAGTAGAGACTCTACATACTGATAGGAACCTGAACATCAGCAGGAGAGGACTCTTTAAAGTAGAGACACTACATACTGATATACACCTGAACATCAGCAGGAGAGGACTCTTTAAAGTAGAGACACTACATACTGATATACACCTGAACATCAGCAGGAGAGGACTCTTTAAAGTAGAGACACTACATACTGATATACACCTGAACATCAGCAGGAGAAAACTCTTTAAAGTAGAGACACTACATACTGATATACACCTGAACATCAGCAGGAGAGAACTCTTTAAAGTAGAGACACTACATACTGATATACACCTGAACATCAGCAGGAGAGGACTCTTTAAAGTAGAGACACTACATACTGATATACACCTGAACATCAGCAGGAGAGGACCCTTTAAAGTAGAGACACTACATACTGATATACACCTGAACATCAGCAGGAGAGGACTCTTTAAAGTAGAGACACTACATACTGATATACACCTGAACATCAGCAGGAGAGGACCCTTTAAAGTAGAGACACTACATACTGATATACACCTGAACATCAGCAGGAGAGGACTCTTTAAAGTAGAGACGCTACATACTGATATACACCTGAACATCAGCAGGAGAGGACTCTTTAAAGTAGAGACACTACATACTGATATACACCTGGACATCAGCAGGAGAGGACTCTTTAAAGTAGAGACACTACATACTGATATACACCTGAACATCAGCAGGAGAGGACTCTTTAAAGTAGAGACACTACATACTGATATACACCTGAACATCAGCAGGAGAGGACTCTTTAAAGTAGAGACACTACATACTGATATACACCTGGACATCAGCAGGAGAGGACTCTTTAAAGTAGAGACACTACATACTGATATACACCTGGACATCAGCAGGAGAGGACTCTTTAAAGTAGAGACACTACATACTGATATACACCTGGACATCAGCAGGAGAGGACTCTTTAATTGACAAGGACACACTTTTTAAAGTATATTTGTAATGCAAACAAGGCAAAGAACAGCATCTTAAAGGTTTAACCCCATTTATTTTGTAATAGGAACAGCAAATTGCTTTGTGTGCCATGTCAGAAGAAAATGAAGGTCACAAATTAGTCGTACTGGTGAGCCACTGAGTGAAGTCTTTATGTGCCGTGAATATATATTTGTAGAGTAGAAAATCATTATTTTACTGAACTGCCTTATAGCTTATTTATGTCACGTTTTATCCCGAAAAACATGGAAAAAATATATTTGTTCTTGCCCTTTTTTCAGACGTATGGAGAA
This sequence comes from Trematomus bernacchii, assembly GCF_902827165.1. Classification (NCBI taxonomy): domain Eukaryota; kingdom Metazoa; phylum Chordata; class Actinopteri; order Perciformes; family Nototheniidae; genus Trematomus; species Trematomus bernacchii. The sequence continues at coordinate 9,408,250 of NW_022987567.1, forward strand.
ATAAACAGATAATTCCCTCTGTTTAAACCTTTGGATCAAGAATGAGGAACATGGCTTTATCAAATGTTCATATGTCTGTAGTGAAAATGTATTGACATTGCACCACAAGGGCTGATTGTAGGAGAATGTACATCCTGTTTCTTCCTGGAATGCCTTTTCTTTAATCTCAGGAGGACATTTCTGCAGAGTATTGATTATACCTCTTCTTCTACTGCACAGGATCATTATAAGAAAAGGTCACCCTAAAGCAGAGGTGGGAAGTAGTGGAGTACAAATACTTGGTTACTGTACTTAAGTACATTTTTCTGGTATCAGTACTTTACTCCACTACTTATTTTTCTGACGAGTTTTTACTTTGACTTCTTACATTTTGAACACAAATACCTGTACTTTCTACTTCTTACATTTTGTACACAAATACCTGTACTTTCTACTTCTTACATTTTGTACACAAATACCTGTACTTTCTACTTCTTACATTTTGTACACAAATACCTGTACTTTCTACTTCTTACATGTTGAACACAAATACCTGTACTTTCTACTTCTTACATGTTGAACCCAAATACCTGTACTTTCTACTTCTTACATGTTGAACACAAATACCTGTACTTTCTACTTCTTACATGTTGAACACAAATACCTGTACTTTCTACTTCTTACATGTTGAACCCAAATACCTGTACTTTCTACTTCTTACATGTTGAACACAAATACCTGTACTTTCTACTTCTTACATGTTGAACACAAATACCTGTACTTTCTACTTCTTACATGTTGAACACAAATACCTGTACTTTCTACTTCTTACATTTTGAACACAAATACCTGTACTTTCTACTTCTTACATGTTGAACACAATACCTGTACTTTCTACTTCTTACATGTTGAACACAAATACCTGTACTTTCTACTTCTTACATGTTGAACTCAAATACCTGTACTTTCTACTTCTCACATTTTGAACACAAATACCTGTACTTTCTACTTCTTACATGTTGAACACAAATACCTGAACTTTCTACTTCTTACATGTTGAACCCAAATACCTGTACTTTCTACTTCTTACATGTTGAACACAAATACCTGTACTTTCTACTTCTTACATGTTGAACACAAATACCTGTACTTTCTACTTCTTACATGTTGAACACAAATACCTGTACTTTCTACTTCTTACATGTTGAACCCCAAATACCTGTACTTTCTACTTCTTACATGTTGAACACAAATACCTGTACTTTCTACTTCTTACATGTTGAACACAAATACCTGTACTTTCTACTTCTTACATGTTGAACACAAATACCTGTACTTTCTACTTCTTACATTTTGAACACAAATACCTGTACTTTCTACTTCTTACATGTTGAACACAAATACCTGTACTTTCTACTTCTTACATGTTGAACACAAATACCTGTACTTTCTACTTCTTACATGTTGAACTCAAATACCTGTACTTTCTACTTCTCACATTTTGAACACAAATACCTGTACTTTCTACTTCTTACATGTTGAACACAAATACCTGAACTTTCTACTTCTTACATGTTGAACCCAAATACCTGTACTTTCTACTTCTTACATGTTGAACACAAATACCTGTACTTTCTACTTCTTACATGTTGAACACAAATACCTGTACTTTCTACTTCTTACATGTTGAACACAAATACCTGTACTTCTACTTCTTACATGTTGAACCCAAATACCTGTACTTTCTACTTCTTACATGTTGAACACAAATACCTGTACTTTCTACTTCTTACATGTTGAACACAAATACCTGTACTTTCTACTCCTCACATTTTCCAAACAGGCTGGTTCCTTTAGTTTGAATGTGTGTTTGGTGGCGTGATCATTATTATTTAGAGTCATTGCGTGCCTATTGATTTGAACACGATCCGTGTATCCATCATTTCCTGGTCTTCTCTAAAGAAGAGGGACCAATGAAAACGTTGTCATGTTGCCGTTGTTCAGCATGGAAACATTCATTAGCTAACAATGACATTATTGTTCTATTAATATAAAGGGAGGTCAGGTACTCTTTAAAACAGCTGCTAGTTATGGGTACTTTTTACTGAAGTACATTTCAAAGCCCTCTTTACTTTGACTTGAGTAAAGAAGTTTAGTCAGTACTTCTACTTTCACCAGAGTATTTTTAAACACGAGTATCTGTACTTCTACTTGAGGAAAGGATGTGTGTACTTTTGCCATCTCTGGCCTAAAGGCACATTACTCACAGGGAAACATTTCTCACTCCCTGTTCTTTCTTTAAAGCTCACATACCAGCGCCTTCAGAGTCATGTGCTGCGTCTCTCAGCTCAGACCCATGACTGCAGCACATGATGAGCTCAGGGCTGATTACTGCCGGACTCACACCACCCGGTGCCTGCTGACAGCTCAGAGCACGTCCCAAACATCATGATGCTCCAAAAGATATACATTTACTTGATCCTAAACTCATTTGTATCACATTTAGTAAGGTAGAGGACTCCGAATTTTAAGATTTATGAAAAAAGTGAGAATTTTAAGAAAAAAAGTCAGAATTTCAAGAAAAAAATTCAGAAAATGAGAAATTACGAGTGTTTCAGGAAAATAAAATCAGGATCAGAAAAAAACTTCAGAATTATTAGTTTTTCAGAAAAAAGCCAGAATTATTCGTTTTTCAGAAAAAAGCCAGAATTTGAGAGATCAGAGCACACCCTAAACATCATGGTCCTCGAAAGGATATGTATTTGCTTTGTATTTGAGTTTTTCAGGAAAAAATCAGGATTTGAATTTTTTTTCAGAATTATTAGTTTTTCAGAAAAAAGCCAGAATTATGAAATTTTCAAAAACATCAGAATTATGGGATTTAAAAAAAAAGTCAAGAGTCATGACATTTTCTGGAAAAGTCAGAATTTGAGAGATCAGAGCACACCCTAAACATCATGCTCCTCAAAAAAAGGATATATAATTGCTTGATCCTAAACTAATTTGGGTCGTATAAGTAGAGGAGTCAGAATTTTAAGATTTATGTAAATATTCAGAATCTTATGAAAAAAAGTCAGAATTTAGAGATTTTCATATATTTTCCGAATTTTAAGATTTATGAAAAAAGTCAGAATTTTAAGAATAAAAGTCTGAATTGCGTGTTTCAGGAAAAAATCAGGATTAGGAACAAATGTCAGAATTATTAGTTTATCAGAAAAATATCATAATTATTAGTTTTTCATAAAAAAGTCAGAATTAATAGATTTTTAAAAAGCCGATTGAACGTTCACAGCTTTTTGAATAAAGTCTGGAGTTCTATCTGTGTGCTGCTGCCTTATATTATATCAAATATAACTTAGAATGTGCAATAAAGTCTTATCCCGTAAGTTTGAAACTCATTTGTATTCATATTGAGTAAGGTAGAAGTGTAGAAATGAAACATAGAATAAAATAAGTTATAATCAATTATACTGGTCATGTGCAATATACGTTTTTTCACAATTTATTATTGTTATTTTTGGCTTATATAATGTGGCTTCTTTGACTTTTATAAACATGTGCTTGCCTCTTTATTTAATATTAGCCTTTTTATCTGAAGTCCCTTTGCTATAAAAAAGCATGTGGCTCCGTCAATAGGGGCTCAAATATGGAGCGTGGACTGTTACATCAAATCTCACTGAATGACACAAATAAAGAGGGTTTTTAAACAACCTACGCTTTGTTAACACATCCACTAAATAGCAAGTTATTGGCTCGCTCTTAAATGTGTCTAAATGTGTCCATCGGGAAAAAATATCTCCAAAAACAAGTTGTGATATCATCCAGGATGTGAGTAATGCAGCCTTTTGGCCTCGGACACATCGAGCTCTCCTTCAGAGGGAAGAGTTGTGAAATCTCAACCTCCAGACATCGAGTATAATAAAATAAATCAATGCTGCGTCTGGCCTTCGTCTACTTTGTCTTTTGTGTCGACTGAAAGCCTTTTCGCCGGAGACACTTTTTCTGAAATGTTGTCATTACGTCAACGACCTGAAGGTGAAGTGAACACGGTGAAACTTTTTCTATCAAAGTGGCCAAGGACAATTTAAAGTTTGTGAAAAAGGCAATACAAATCCCTCTGAAATGTCACACTTTGGACCTGGAGCTAATGTTCAATATCCTGCAAATCCCTCAAAGGAAAAAGGAGTTCAAATGAAAGACTGGTCCAAACTCACGCTGTAATTCCCCCTGAGGAATTTATTAAGAAAGGAAGCATTCGGTTTAATTTGGAGATCCTAATCTGATAAAACCACGTCAGGAACACAGGGACGTTGTACTGGCAAGATTTCAATGACGTATGAGCGAAACAACGATCAAATAGGCGAGTTTTGACTCATTCTGGGGTCTGTTGGTTTATTTTTAATGTGGGTTACATTTAAGATAATTACATTACAGAATTCTGAGTTTTTCAGGAAGAAGTCATAAGAAATCAGAGCACATGCTAAACATCATGATATGTATTTGCTTGATCCTCAACTCATTTGGATCATACAGTATTTAGTAAGGAGAGGAGTCAAAACTAAACATGAAAAAGTCTGAATTTAGCGTTTTTCAAAAAATAGCAGAAATTTAAGGTGAGGATTTGAAAAAAATGTGTGAATTATTAGTTTTTCAGAAAAAAAGCCAGAATTATTAGTTTTTGAGAATAAAGTCAACATTTTGAGAAAGAAGTTTAAAAAAAATTGATATTCAGAAAAAGTCAGAATTTAGAGATTTTCAAAAAAAAGTCAGAATTTTAAGAAAAAACTACAGAATTTTAAGGAAAAAGTGAGGATTTGAAAGAAAAATTCAGAATTATTACTTTTTCTGAAAAAAGCCACAATTATTCGTTTTTGATAATTTACACATTGAGCAGTTACAGAAACACATTATGATTTATTTGGGGTTGTCCAATTTTAGCTCCGTTTTTTGGTCTCCACCACCAAATATCTGCATCTGTTTTTTAGTATTTGGGTGTTAGCTGTTTAACCCCAGGGTTCTCTGTGTCCTTGAGCAAAACACTGAACTTTAACTATTTCCAAGCAACATGTTTTAGTTCCCATACAATTAAAAACATTTGTTTTGTGTTGTAAATTAAAACGAAAGCTTATAAGAACTACTTGGTTATGTTATGTAAAAAAATCCTGGTTTGACGGGAACCTTTGCAATGTAAATTAAGTACAGAAGTACTTTTTTTTTTAAACAACGTTGGACACAAACAGCACTCTCCTAAGTGTTATATTTGAACCATACATTTGCCTCTATTTCTTGCACAAGCAGAATTCTGCAACATATTTATAATACCTCAAAAACAAACTTGGAGAAAATTCATTTCCCTTGAAACTCATGAATCGGTGAGTTTAATTGTCAACAGGTGCTATGTTAAAGCAGTCCATTTATCATTTAGAGCTTTTTAGCTGGGAAACATCTGCCTGATTTGGATGTAAAAAGACGCTGATATCTAGGAGTGAAACAAAAACAGAGAAGTTGACGGATGTAGAACCAAAACAAAGGGCTGAAAGACGCTAACAAAGTATTCAAACACACTTGGACACAGGCAAGAAGATACTGTGTCTGGCGAAGAGAGAGTCTGGCACTTAACGCCCACTAAAAATATGTCATGTTATACTCTTGTACAGACTAAGCAAAGACAGAGCTAGGCTAGCAGTTTCCCCCTGTTTCCAGTCTTTATGCTAAGCTAAGCTATGCCAACTGTCTCCCTAAAATCAACCTTCTTATCTAAATCTCATCACATTTTGAAAAAAGAGGTCATCCAGAGTCTTACTTAACATTCACAGATGGCAACAACGTCCATAAAATCCAATTCACACTTCCTTCAGTATGGGCTCTTCCACCCACCAACAATATCACACCATAAAAAAAACATCCATTAAACTCAGAATCACTGCCATACATCTCTGAGAACTGCTCCTGCTGAAACTGTCACCAAACAAACAACAAGTCCTGAGGAATTCACAGCAAAACACACGTTGGAAATGGCCATAAAAAAAGTGGAGATTTACGACAGATATAAGCATTCAAAAAGCATTGAAGTAACAAATCTCCTCTGGCTGGAAGAGAACTCTCTGATTCTCTTTAATAACTGGAATTAAACTCCCACTGTTTTACATATATATAATATCCCGTTTTATATTTTTGTTACTGTAAATGTGTATTTCCACATGTATATTTTTTAACTTTTTAATGCTATTTTATTTCTATTTCAGAAATATTTTGGATGTTTATTTTCTAGTGTTTTAATTTATGTTATTAAGAGTCAGAATTTATTTTGAAAAAGTCAGAATCTTAAGGAAAAAGAGAGGATTTGAAAAAAACGTCTGAATTATTAGTTTTTTAGAATAAAGTCAAAAGTTTGAGACTTATATATTATTAATATTTTTAGATATTCAGAATAAGTCAGAATTTAGAGATTTCCAAAAAGTCAGATTTTTTGGGAAAAAAGTAACAATTATTTGTTTTTCAGGTAAAAGTCAACATTTTGAGAAAAAGTCAGAATTTTAAGATTTTAATAAAAAGTCAGAATTTAAAGAAAAAAGACAGATATTTAAGGAAAAAGTTAGGATTTGAAAAAAAATGTCTGAATTATTAGATTTTTAGAATAAAGTCAAAATGTTGAGAAAAAAGTCAATATTTTTAGATAGTGTCTGTAGTACACACCTGTGAGTAGGGCGTGGTAGTGAAGCCCTCTCTCTTTGTCTGAATGTGAGCACACATCGAACAGGTAAGCTTTGATGGGTCCGTCGATGAAATCTGCAGCGAAGTCGAACAGAACGACTCCGAGCATCACGATCACGATGGCCCAGGTGCTCTTCAACGACTTGTCCGTGACTAATTCTGAAAGACAGAACCAAAGCACCTCATTATTCACAACAAACTGCAGTCTGCCAGGTGTGGAAAACTAAATAATGACGACTCTAGTGCTATACTTGGAGTGTCAAAAAGAGAAATCCAACAGAGAGACACTCAGAGACATTAAAGACGGGAAATAATTGTATTTAAAAAACCTGCCTCTCTACATAATTTCCTCTGAAGAAATAAAGGATACAAGAAAACATCACAGGCACAAAACTAGATAAATGATTGATGTCAGGACGGCAGAGAGTAAACACAACGTCTGAAAAACCCATCTGTTTCCACGGCAACGCAAACAAAATAATTGAAAAAATGAAGTACACCAGCACTTGAAATGTTTTGGTTTATTTGAAGCGAATGTACTTGCTGTCCTGAATTTATGTTGAAGATGTTTTGTAAGTGGCTCTGCATGGAAGATGTATTACAATTGTTCAAATCTCATTTTACTGTAGGAAATACACTCACAGAAAATGTTGAATTGTTTCTCAAAATTCTGACTTTTTTCCAAAAAAAAATTGTTTCTCAAAATCTGACTTTTTTCCTTGAAATTATAATTCTTTGTTTTATTCAGATTTTTTTTCCCCCTAAACTTTTTTTACGGAAATTCTGATGTTTTTCTCAAAAATCACTTTTGACTCAGAATTCCGAAATGTTTCTCAAAATATATATTTATTTTATTCTGATTTCTTTCTCCCGCTAAAACATTTTCAGAACATTTTGACATTTTTTCCTAAAAATTCAGATTTTCTCACCAACATCTTTTTCGAGAAAATTCTGACTTTTTTCCTGAAATTCTGACTTTTTTCCTGAAAATTCTGAATTTTTTTTCTGAAAATTCTGACTTTTTTTCTCTGGAGTACAAACACATAGTCAAAATAAACTTCCTGTACAGAAACTCTGCAGGTGAACTAATTAAATGAACTTATTACCTAAAGAACATAGTGTTTTTGAGAATAAAAATCCCATCCCAGTGTAATTTAATTATATAATTACACGTTTAAAATAGATGTAGTATAGCAGAGAGAAGTTGTTATGAAGTTACACGGAGTGACATCTCTATAATTATGAAACAAACAGAGAAATGCTAGTTCAAATCAAAAGGGAAAACTCTACAATACTGATTATGCTACAAACAATGCAAACATTCACGACATGTGGCATTTTCTACAATCCTGAGAAACACGGAGAGATAATCAGCTTAACGAGCGTAAGAATACTTTATGCTCCGTGTGATGATTAGAGCAAATTCCAGAGCCTTTACTAAAGAAACTCAATCAACAATCACAGCATTCAACTCAGAATTAAATATATTTCAAACAAGCTGATCAGGCAAGCAGAAATAAGTATCGTGCAGCTCGTTGAATACACATTGTGTTGCCTGCTTTCTTGTTTATTTTATGCTTTAATTATAAAAGAGACCTCTCCAGAGCATGTGCCAAACACTTCACATGTTTGCAGAGTTTTGGGGATTTTAAATTGTACAAATTGTGTTTAAAACTAAGGACATTTTCTCAGTCATCTGTGTGTGCCAGCGGGCATCACATCGACCTAACAAGTCACACACTTCATCACAAGTTCAATGTGTGAGCAGAGGAGCCACACAGGACCTTTCATTTCGTTATTTTTATCAAAATGTCAGAACGAGAAGATACTGATGAAGTTTGACTGCAAGAGCTAAAAAGCAAAGCATAGAAAGCTATCTTGAGTTTTACAAGCCATAATTATCTTTCCGAGCATGAGCGGACATAAGAATAAGATTAAATGATTTATTTTTGTAATTCCAGTTTCTCTAATGGAGAGAGATGATGAATCATTCTCTGTTATTCCCTCTGAGTCACAGCCGGCGCCCAAAACAAGAGCTCATTCTCTGAATTGACAATCAGCCTCCCCCTCTCTCCGTCTGCTTTTCTGTTTCTCACCCACTTTGTATTTCTACTCCACTGCATTTATTTTATACTTGTTTACTTTTTGCACACATAAAACGATGTAGTGTATATTCTATGTATCTACAAGTATCCAAACGTTGCTGTTCACTGACGAATTACAACATAATATTGTAACATTCACTTAAAAGGGAGTATTATATATATATATATGTATATATGTATATCAGTATGTAGTGTCTCTACTTTAAAGAGTCCTCTCCTGCTGATGTTCAGGTGTATATCAGTATGTAGTGTCTCTACTTTAAAGAGTCCTCTCAAGCTGATGTTCAGGTGTATATCAGTATGTAGTGTCTCTACTTTAAAGAGTCCTCTCCTGCTGATGTTCAGGTGTATATCAGTATGTAGTGTCTCTACTTTAAAGAGTCCTCTCCTGCTAGTGTTCAGGTGTATATCAGTATGTAGTGTCTCTACTTTAAAGAGTCCTCTCCTGCTAGTGTTCAGGTGTATATCAGTATGTAGTGTCTCTACTTTAAAGAGTCCTCTCCTGCTGATGGTCAGGTGTATATCAGTATGTAGTGTCTCTACTTTAAAGAGTCCTCTCCTGCTGATGTTCAGGTGTATATCAGTATGTAGTGTCTCTACTTTAAAGAGTCCTCTCCTGCTGATGTTCAGGTGTATATCCGTATGTAGTGTCTCTACTTTAAAGAGTCCTCTCCTGCTGATGTTCAGGTGGATATCAGTATGTCGTGTCTCTACTTTAAAGAGTCCTCTCCTGCTGATGTTCAGGTGTATATCAGTCTGTAGTGTCTCTACTTTAAAGAGTCCTCTCCTGCTGATGTTCAGGTGTATATTTGTGTTTGGTGGCGTGATCATTATTATTTAGAGTCATTGCGTGCCTATTGATTTGAACACGATCCGTGTATCCATCATTTCCTGGTCTTCTCTAAAGAAGAGGGACCAATGAAAACGTTGTCATGTTGCCGTTGTTCAGCATGGAAACATTCATTAGCTAACAATGACATTATTGTTCTATTAATATAAAGGGAGGTCAGGTACTCTTTAAAACAGCTGCTAGTTATGGGTACTTTTTACTGAAGTACATTTCAAAGCCCTCTTTACTTTGACTTGAGTAAAGAAGTTTAGTCAGTACTTCTACTTTCACCAGAGTATTTGTAAACACGAGTATCTGTACTTCTACTTGAGTAAAGGATGTGTGTACTTTTGCCTTCTCTGGATCTGATTATCCTCCCTCTTGACTCACCTGAGACCACAGCGTCTCCATTGAGGAACAGAATGAGTCCCACCAGCATCAGGACCCCCAGAGCCAGGATGTACGGCCTCCGGCGGCCCCACGACGAGCGGCAGTAGTCGCTGGCGCTGCCGATGATCGGCTGCAGCAGGAAGCCCAAAATGGGGCTGATCAACCACACCAAGCTGTACAAACTCCGAGGAAGACCCACGCTCAGAAGCACCGGCGTGACGAAGGCGGCCTCCACGGCGTAACAGAACTCCCGTCCAAACATTACCGTGGCGTGGAGAATTAGGCGTCCTCTGGAGTGCCTGTGAGGCTCCACGGCTCCAAAAACACCACTTTCCCCACTTTCCATGAAGGTTTCTTTGGTGAAGTCTGTCTGTGGGTACAGGGAAGAAGTGATGTGTTTACCGGCCTCTGGGATTCTGCAGGGCTGAGAACTCACAGACTGGTCCTCTGATAACAGGGTCATGGCTGGGAGAAAAGGGGGAGAAAGAGGGGGAGAAGGGAGGAAAATGTAGGTGAAAAGAAATGGAGAATAGGGTCCACCAGGTGATGAGGAAACGTCAAATCCTTCGCTCAGTTTGAGCTAATCCGCCTCTCTTTCTACTGCATAGCTGAGCAATCAGTCCACAAGGATTTACTTCAGGTCCAAGAGCACTGAAAACCAAAAGGGAAAAGGGAGGAGAGAGAGCAGGGGGGAGTATTAAGGATTACTGAAGGGCTCTTCCCCTTTCTGAGATGTTTTCAAAGTGCTGTAGTAAAGGCCTGAGGCGGCTCATGTGAGTGTGTGAGGGATTACATGCATGTGAGTGTGTGTGTGTGTGTGTGTGTGCGTGTGTGCGTGCGTGCGTGCGTGCGTGCGTGCGTGCGTGCGTGTGTGTGTGTGTGCTGGGACTCCCAGCAGCTTCTACTGAAGCCTTCCGAGTAAATCGCCAGAACGCCGACACCTCCTCATCTCCACCGCTCCCATGTTTTATTTTGTGTTGCCATAAGTTAGTCTCTCTGCGTTGGTGCGCTGGGCGAATGCTGGTTTGCAATTCGCCCAGCCAATCAGAACTGGGGCACTTTTTCCCCCAGGAAAGTACCATCTCTCAGCGGGCACTAAAAATGGGGGGTAAAAGTTCCCGGCACTCAGTACTCTTTTTGGTGTGAACGCGACATAAGGGGTACTAACGGAACTAAACGGGAAAAGTACGGGGAAAAGTACTCCGGTGTGAAGGCGGCTAATGTGGGAAACAACTAAAAGCTAGAAAGAAGGAATGGGGGAAGGATTAAAATGTGACAGTTTTTCCTCTGAAGCTGTAAAGATAGCATCGTGCTGTGACTTCAAATTCAGCATTCAGGAAGAAGAAATCTTTTTAGGAACTCCTCACTGTGAACTTTCTTTTTCTGTCATAACAGCGTTTTCAAAGACAGAGGTCATGCTGAGGTCATGCTGAGGTCATGCTGAGGTCATGCTGAGGTCATGCTGAGGCTTTCCGTCATTCACAGAATCAGCAGACCGGCCCCTAAAAGAAAACACAAGAGCATCATTCAGACAGAGAAGCAGCATGTGAGCACTAAAGGGAAAAGAGGTCTTTCATTCTGTTGAATTTAAACTCACATTTCTGCTATTGTTCACAGACGTTATGTTCTTGCAGAGGTCGGGTCCTACTGTGCTGACTTATCACCTTCATATCCTTTTTTAGAACCACCTGAATACAAATCAGCATGACGTGATAACTCTCTTAACCACAATGCACCTGTACGGCAACAAGCAGGCACAGAAAAGACTCAAGTGACCTTTCTGCAGGGGTGTGCAGTCAGAAAACTAATTAAGTCATAATAATAATAATAACAAAAAATAATGATGAAAATAATAATGCATAAAAAAATGATAGTACATTTAATAATATCGTTTTTTCTTTAGAACTTTCTTTAGTACTTTAGAAAAATACAAAGAAACGATATAAACAGATAGCATGATGAACCAGTGGAGTAAATATAAATGATAAGCAGTATCCCCTTCAACACCACTCCCCTTTCACTATCCATTATTCATTTAAATGACATTTTATTGCAAAGAAAGGACATTTTGCTCACATTTTTATTTTACATTTAAAGGATATTTAACTCGTAATGTAGTATGTGTACATGTTGTTTTGCTATCTTTTTCTTAGGATAATAATTCCCATTCGTAGCTTAAAATCTCAGGTGAAAATATACTCCTTTTATTGAACAGCTGTATTTTCAGTGCCAGATTATTACGCAGTTATAAAACAAAGGCGCTGCTATAACTGCTAGAATCCACTTCAAGACACTGGTGCTAGCGTATCATGCTGTGAATGGATCTGGCCCTTCCTACATCCAGGACATGGTTAACCATACACCCCAGCACGTGCACTCCGCTCTGCATCAGCCAGACGGCTCACTGCACCCGCACTGCGAGGGGGGACCCGAGTTCCATCAGCAGAAGAAACACGTCGGTTTGCTATCCTGTCTCCAAAATGGTGGAATGAGCTCCCCATTGACATCAGGACAGCAGAAAGCTTACACATCTTCCAGAGCAGACTTGAAAACTCATCTCTTTCCACTTCACTTCGAGCAATAGAATTTCTAACAAAGCACTTATATACTAACAAAGGACTGGCTTATCTAAAGCCAGTTGAGTAGCACTTGAATGTTCGTGCTCTATGAAACCTGATGTACTTATATGATTCTGTTTTCTTCTAGTTTGTATCTTCTTGGTCGAATGCACTTATTGTAAGGACTCGCTTTGGATAAAAGCGTCAGCTAAATGAAATGTAATGTAATGTCTATACAATAGTCTAGCTGCAGTTTATGAACTCCACGTGGATCAGGCCATCGCTGATATAATCAAATCATATAATTTGTAGCTAAGAATATACAGTAAACAAAACTATTAACAGCCATTGATTACAGGAATGTGTTGTTAATGAATTGTTCTGGTTAAATTACGTTTAAATAAAACACATTTTTACACCAACAACCACTTTACTTTTTGATTCAGGATCGTGGTGGTCTAATGGATAGTGAGGTGGGCTGAGATCAGAAGGTTGTGAGTTCAAATCCCGCCAGGGAACACACCACCACTAGTTTTGCCCCTTGAGTAAGGCACTTAGCCCTTAGTTTACTCCATGGGAGAATGTCCCCTGTAATGTGTGCGTCACTTTTTAGTGTCCCCTGGTCTCCCAGCTGTGGGCAGTCACTTCTAGTGTCCCCGGTGGGTTCTCCCAGCTGTGTGCGTCAGTCCTTAGTTGTCCCCTGGTCTCCCCCCAGCTGTGTGTCTGTCCACTTTTTTAGTGTCCCCCTGGTCTCCCAGCTGTGTGCGTTCACTTTTTAGTGTCCCCCTGGTCTCCCGTTGTGTTTTGAGCTTCTTCAGCGTTATGTCCCTGTAATTGGTCATGATAAAGCGTCAGCTAAATGAAATGTAATGTATGATTCGGTGGGCGTGTGCACAGTGGGTTTGTGCGTTGGTTGTCAGGGGGTCACAGGTTCAAAACCCCACTGCAGTCAGCATGTCGTTGTGTCCCTGAGACACTTCACCCCAAAGTGCTCCTGTGGGATTGTCACAGTATTGAGTATGAAGTCGCTTTGGATAAAGGTTCCCTAACAAGTGACATGTAATGTAATTCTTTAGTTCTTACCTAAAGGTTGAGTCTTGTGATTTTCCTGTGACAACATCAACAATGAATTGATCTCACTAACAAGTATTGTCTTTATTCTCTCTCTCCTCTCTGTGTGTGCCATTGTCGTGCAAAAAACCTTTTCAAACACAAGTGAGTTGGTCACATGTTGAGACAGAGACATGTTCTTTCATCAAACTGAATGCAGCCTCTTGTAGTTGATCTTAAAATCTGTTCCTTAGATCCAATCCGCCTGCACTCAATACTTTATTAACCACAGCCTCACGTTTGTATTGATCCGCAGCACAAAATAGTCCCTGAAAAATGTACTTTTTACTCCTGTTTGAGTAATGTTTGCTTGAAAAACTGCAGCTGTTTACTATGGGCTCAGAAACAGTCTCATAATACACACATGCACACAGAAGGATTCACACTTGTATTTCATGATCCGCAAAGGAGTCACACTTGTATTTCCGGATCCACACTTTGTGTTTTTCAATGCACACACAAATGTGTTCCGTTTATATACATGTAAATAAAATCCAAATACAGGAATTTTTTTTTAAATATGTATTTTTGATCCTCACATATTTGTTTTCCGTTTAAAAACCGCTGCACTACCAAACACAAACCGCTTTCTGTGCATGGATCGCTGTGCATTCGTGTGTGGGTTTTTTTGAGACTCCCCTGACGGTCACCCGATTCGTACTTGTAATTTGTTCTATCTATAGCCAATCAGATGTCTCCTTCATTATAAGCCAATCACATGAGCGCGCCCCCACGAGGGTATGATTTATTGCGTTCATGACACTTCATATACGCATTTTGTGCTGTCCGGAGCAGGGTTTCCGCGGACAGGAATTTGAAACTTACCGGTCATGTTTCAATAATAATAATAAGAAGAAGAAGAATTGTGTAGCAGAGTTTCCGTTAGTAGGTAATTACCGGACTATGACCGGATATGGCTAATAACAACGGGAGTAAGGATCATCTCTTTTCCTCTCTCCCTCCCTCTCTCCTGACAGCCCGTCAGTTTCTCATGCAGCTCGCTAAAACTTTACTCGCGTTTATGTCATATCGATCAGATCCAGCTCTCCTGATCGGCCTTTATAGAGAGCACCGAATCAAACTATTAAGAGTGAATATCGGCCGATAATGACCGGCGGGGCCTCCCCCCGTTGACAGTTCACTGTCTAGCACTGGCTTCGTAGTGCAACTGATCTGAGCTAAGCTAACCTGTAGCTGCTCCCTCCACACTCACAACAACTTCATACAGACATAATAAAGCAGCTGTATTCGCCATACAGGAAACACACATTTAAAACGGTTTTTGCCTGCCGTTTTTATGTACACCAGCATTCATTAATGGTTCGGAAAGTGGCACTGTACCTTAATAATATAAAGGCTTGTATTTGCGTGCATTTCCTGCTCGGAAAGTGGCAATGTACTGAGAGTGGAAGTGTCCTGAGATTAGCGCCTGCAGGCAGGCTCCATGGACCTGTCAGCTCCGGACAGCGCAAAATGCGTACATGAAGCGCTACGTCATGAACGCAAGAAATCTACCCTCATGTGATTGGCTTAGAATTGAGGGAGACATCTGATTGGCTATAGATAGAAAAAATGACAAGTACGAATCGGGTCACATCAGGGGAGTCTCAAAAAACCCACACACGAATGCACAGCGATCCATGCACAGAAAGCGGTTTGTGTTTGCAGGTGCAGCGGTTTTAAACGGAAAACAAATATGTGAGGATCAAAATACATATGTAAAACTTTTTTCTGTATTTGGATTTTATTTTACATGTATATGAACGGAACACATTTGTGTGTGCATTGAAAAACACAAGTGTGGATCCGGAAATACAAGTGTGAATCCTTCTGTGTGCATGTGTGTATTATGAGACTGTTCTGAGCCCATAGTTTAGGAAATAATGTAGTCTTTTGTAAATAGAGTATACATGTGTGACTTGGGGGCATATTTAATAAAGCTTCCTGGAAACAAAGAGCTTCTCCTATTGAAGAGATTCCAGGAAGAAACGGTGGCGTTTTTCTAAGAATTACATCTTACATCAGGACTGGCAAAGAAAAAAAGTTATTCATAAAGCATCTCAACTCTTTAAAGAGCAAGGAGGATGACTTTTAAGAAGCTTAAAGAGGCCGTACACTACATACTGATATACACCTGAACATCAGCAGGAGAGGACTCTTTAAAGTAGAGACACTACATACTGATATACACCTGAACATCAGCAGGAGAGGACTCTTTTAAAGTAGAGACACTACATACTGATAAACACCTGAACATCAGCAGGAGGGACTCTTTAAAGTAGAGACACTACATACTGATATACACCTGAACATCAGCAAGAGAGGACTCTTTAAAGTAGAGACACTACATACTGATATACACCTGAACATCAGCAGGAGAGGACTCTTTAAAGTAGAGACACTACATACTGATATACACCTGAACATCAGCAAGAGAGGACTCTTTAAAGTAGAGACACTACATACTGATATACACCTGAACATCAGCAGGAGAGGACTCTTTAAAGTAGAGACACTACATACTGATATACACCTGAACATCAGCAGGAGAGGACTCTTTAAAGTAGAGACACTACATACTGATATACACCTGAACATCAGCAGGAGAGGACTCTTTAAAGTAGAGACACTACATACTGATATACACCTGAACATCAGCAGTGGAAGACTCTTTAAAGTAGAGACACTACATACTGATATACACCTGAACATCAGCAGGAGAACTCTTTAAAGTAGAGACACTACATACTGATATACACCTGCACATCAGCAGGAGAGGACTCTTTAAAGTAGAGACACTACATACTGATATACACCTGCAACATCAGCAGGAGAGGACTCTTTAAAGTAGAGACACTACATAGTGATAATACACCTGCAAATCAGCAGGAGAGGACTCTTTAAAGTAGAGACACTACATACTGATATACACCTGAACATCAGCAGGAGAGGACTCTTTAAGTAGAGACACTACATACTGATATACACCTGAACATCAGCAGGAGAGGTACTCTTTAAAGTAGAGACACTACATACTGATATACACCTGAACATCAGCAGGAGGGACTCTTTTAAAGTAGAGACACTACATACTGATATACACCTGAACATCAGCAGTAGAGAGGACTCTTTAAAGTAGAGACACTACATACTGGATATACACCTGAACATCAGCAGGAGAGGACTCTTTAAAGTAGAGACACTATCATACTGATATACACCTGAACATCAGCAGGAGAGAGACTCTTTAAAGTAGAGACACTACATATGAATATACACCTGAACATCAGCAGATGAGGACTCTTTAAAGTAGAGACACTACTATACTGATATACACCTGAACATCAGCAGGAGAGGACTCTTTAAAAGTAGAGACACTACATACTGATACTGACACCTGAACATCAGCAGAGAGGACTCTTTAAAGTAGAGACACTACATACTGATATGAACCTGAACATCAGCAGGAGAGGACTCTTAAAGTAGAGACACGGACAAGACGAGCATTGTTTGTACAAAATGACATGTCCAATCCATCTCGTTGTTGTTGAGATATCAGCGTCTGGATCAAAGGAGACCACACTGAGATCTAGCCTTTTATTCTAGAATACAATTGAAGCAATCACACTTGAGAAAGAATATTGATTCTGTTCCTCCGTGTTCCAAAGGTCATCAATATTAGAGACTGTGGACTCATAAAGCCAACTGTTAAAGGTCATTTCCACGTCAGAGCTGTGAATGCCATCAGCTGACCTTCTCAGATAAAGTAATCCTGGAATAGTTCTCTCTGTATTTCCGTCAGATCTTTTTTGTAAACTCTGATTACAGCTTTTGTGCCGGGCCACTTGGAGAAATTGATTTGTTTAAACCACAGACAACAACCTCAGAATGACAGTCCTTACAAAAGAGATGCAACACTTGAAGAAGAATAAGCTCATACATTGTCCTGACGAAATGTGGCATGGACGTATGGAAGAACATGCTGGTGCTAACAACGTTAATATTTTCTACTAAAAGAGGACATATCACTTTGGCCTCCTAATATAGAGGATTTATGTATTTCAATTGCATATAAAATTTTGTATCCATTTTGGATTACATAGTTCTTATTATCTAATCAACGCTATGCATTGCAAACACATAATAAACTCTGTCTACAACCTATATTATCAATACCAGCGACGTGCAGTCAGTGGAGGCAGGGGAGGCAGAGCCTCACCTGCATACTCCAATGTAACGGAAAAAAAATAAAGAAAAACTAAATAATAATAATAATAAAATGTCTCCACTGATCTTGTGTAAATGTGATTTTGTTTGATTCCAACTCGCATTTTATAGTCAAAATCAGCAATTTGCCGAGCTCCGCTAGGGAAGCGATGAGAAGTGAGGCAGGCACGAGCTCTGCCTCTCGTAAACCCACAGTAACTTGCTGGAGCGCGGGCACTAATTGTAGCGGGGCCACTTATTTTGTGAGCGCGCTCAAGCCATTTACTGTGGGGTAGGTGCAAGCCCCAGGAAGTGCGCCGGACTCTGATGAAAATATTCGTGCTGGCCAAACGGCGGTACTACACTTCCTTTTGGTTGCCAGGCCCGGAAACACTTTTTCCCATTGACTTACATGGGGAAAGAGTGGTCTGTAACTCGTTGGATAATTTTTTTTAAACTAAATAAACTACCCAGTATGAACACTTGTATAGCCCTTATTAAAAACATTCGTTCCTCAAGTTGTAAAAATGTGCTAATAACGTTATTCTGAGAGTTATTTCCCTCTGTATTATGAACGCGCATCTAACCCACGGGACCGCGCCGCCCGGCACGTTCATGTGATGTGACGTGTTCAGCACCACATGAGTTTATCTTTACCCATGGATAAGAACGGACCCATATCGCCTTACTGCCAGCCCACGGAGCTGTAATAATGGATATATTGCACATGTTTGCTGTAATTCATCATTTGTAAAATATTACTACATGGGCTGTATGATGTAAATCTTGTATTAAATAAAGTTAATATTACCGACGTAGATTAACGTCCCTGTAGCTTCTTATTGCACTTGCAATATACCATTAAAGGAGTTGAACGTTGCTGTTTGCTATTACTATAATACCACGCAGGGATAAACCAGAGTTTACAACCTTTGCATGTGGGCACAACACGTTTTGACCCAGATTAATTAGCTATACCATGATATCGCCCGAGGAAGTCGTCATACTTATACATATATAAATAAAGATATATGTGTCAAAGCTCTAATCAAATTAACAGTTGTATTAATTATACTTGTATATGTATATATATATATATATATATATATATATATATATATATATAGCCTGTGTTTTATATTTATACACACAAATGAACAACCTTGTGTGTGTCAAATAACAAGTTGTATTGTAGTGTTTATTTTAGTGTTGTGTTATGCTTATCCACATTTTGATTTCAGAGCACAGGAGAATGCTGGGCACAACATAAAGCTCAAAAGTGAAGCTGGCAATGCTGAACAAAACCATCTAGTTATAATATTTATTCAGCTGAAAAAGTCAAAGCTCTACGAAAATGTAATTAAAAATACATAAGCATTTTCAGGTAGAAAATCAGCATTTTATATAGAAATTCACAAAAATAAGAAATGTATACCTCTTATGGCTGGCATTGTAGAACTAGGTGGAAAAAATAGTGACAACAAATGTAAATACAATTTATATAGATCAAAAGGTAATATATTAATATTGATTGCAATTATTAGATTAAAAGATCCACCAATTATGATCAACAGGAAAGCCCTCTGAAGGCATGTTGTGGTTTGAAAAAAAGTTGAGGATGGGGTCCAGACAGTTAAATCAGGAGAGACTTCATTTTGTTTAAAGAACATTTATTGACACATGTCATATGATAAATGTTAAGTCTTTGGCGATTAGACCCCGATCCTGAAATCTTATATCTAAAGGGGGAAATGCAGCCGTGAGCATATAGGGAACCTCCCCGGGGTCTAGACACTGGTGATGATGATGAAGATCTGGATTTGATGAGGAGATGGGATGAAGAGGAGGTGTGATGAGGTCTTTGGATTAGCTCTCCTGGCTCTGGATATGATGAACGGAGGTGGGTGGAGAAGAGGTGGATGGGGAGGAGGTGGATGGGGAGGAGGCGGGCGGCAGCATGAACACCTGAAATCACAGCTGACTGCAGGAGAGAGGAGAACCATTTTAAAGTTTGGCTGCAGCTCGGTGATTGGCTGCTGGAGAATGAGGTGAATGTAATAGGTTAAAGAGAACGCCTGTGATGAGCTGATTATAAGCAGCTGCGGAGTGAATGTATACATACCCAGTCTTCCTGAAAGAACTTGCGCTGAGCTTCATTTAGTGAGTCAGACTCATGGTCAGAATGCTGGTTGGGAGGCTCAGTTCTTCCTGTTGACAGAAGATGGCACTTTTCTGAGAGGGAGCCAGCCGGCAGACACTGGACAGTGGCACACCAACAGATGAAACAGGAATCCATCTGAGAGGCTATGCGGAAAAGGATAACAAATAATGTCAGCAAGACATGAACATATATAACCACTATCATTCAATTCTGTAATTGCAGGTTTGTTAGCATGATATTTCAAACATAAATGGCCTGTCTTAGTTTAAAGCCCACTCACCACGTCAAGGTGCAGGCCACGAGTGAGGACACAACAACGATCACAAACAGTACATACACACGAGACAAAACTTACATACATATAAATAACTTACATATACAATGAACAATGATAAAGATTTAAATCACAATTGATCATAACTCAAAATACATATATTTTTATATATTACCAAGTGGTTTCATGTAGGCTACAACCCACACAAGTATCATGCTAAATTAAGCTCTGTTGCTTGGATATCACTAGATCCTGTTACATCAGCGTAATATAAAAGTACATAACGACTGATGTGTAAATTAGCATAATTACTAGCTAGCCGCTAGCTGCTAACTGCCGCCTCGTCGTTAATATCAAATCCATCATAACAACCCATTACCATGCTGTCATGAACGCGCGGTGCTGTTACGTGTACGCAAATTGACGTGCTTGATGTGAACGAGCATTTTGGGGGGCATGTTTAAAGTTGCGCATGCGCTATGAGCGCACATACGGGTACTTCTCAGGCATGCCGGGTAATCTGTGACGTTTCGCTCTCTCAAAAGTTGGGCCATTTTGTCATCATGCGCGATTGAGCAACTCTCATAGGAATGAATGAGGCCCCGCCTCCCACGCTGTATCCAGTTTCTTATTATCCATGGGTAGGTGAGGCACAGATGAGATCTGCCTCACTTCAGAATGCGTCACCCCACGCAAGAAACTGTGCTGGAAAGCGGGGGGCCGCTAAGCTGCAATGCCTGTTACCATCTCACTGTAGGTCACCAATGTAATGTTTGTTAGATCCCTTTATTACATTTATCCTCGCCATCCATAGCTCTAATAACTTATTTCACGTATATATGATTATTTAGGCTCGCTACACTATACAACGGCAATGAAAAATCACAAGGAAGGAGGCAGCCCTCATAAACCTCTGCCGCACTGAAGGGGGCGCACGTGAGCCCACAGGTTCTTGTTGCTACTGTTATTCTACCGCAAACAACAAACTCGACTTTTGAAACTACAGGAAGATAAGGAGGACTTTTACAAAACAGTAATAGAGATTGTTGTCCAGAAGGATAGCATGGACTTATATTCATCTTCAAGTCAAGTAAGACCACAACTGTAATTAAAATGGGGATCTTACTTAGAAAGAACAATCCCAATATTTAGATTTTGGGTATCCTTTTGTTGATCGGGTCTGTTTAAGAATTAATCATAGCATCAGACTAAAAAAGCTTTGAAAATAAACAGAATATTTCGATTAAGGTCTCAAAATAGGCTATACTATTTGTAAATCTGACTCTGAAAAGAGTCAGTGGCCTCACCAGCCATGAACCCTCACCGCACGGCACTGATCAATACATCCTAAGTGTTTCAAATACATTAGAAACCAGGCTCATGTATTCAATATAAATAAAGCCTATGCATTTAAATTCATAAGATCCAGGTTTATAATAGAGCTATTTGGTGCATTCATTTACTAATGCATAAAATGTATACATTGGATTGGAGTTACTATATAATAATAATACATTACACTTTTCCTGGTGCTCAAAGCAGTGATACTACTGTATACTATACTTGATACTACTTGTTACTATAGTAACGTGTACTCCACTTTACTCCACTTATAGTAACGTGTACTCCACTTAAAGTACAGGGAGGGGGGGGGTGCTAGTGAATTGTCCGACCGGCCCCACTTCGGTACCGGCCCATTGGGAACACTCCCGGTATTCCCGATGGCCCAGTCCGCCCCTGACAGGAAACCAGGGGGAAACTTCAACTGGTTGTCGAGTGGGTTCTATTTTGAGAAAATGGATGTGGATTTTCTCTGAGATTTAAAATGGTAATTGGCCAGAAAATCATACAAAAAACACTCTATTTTTCCGAGTTCATTTTCTCGTCAATTTGCGACTCACATTTCAGCATTTTCGTGGGTTTTTTCCCAAATACATGTACAACTTTATCCAGGAAATGGTGAGTTTTTACCCAGTTTCATCACCTCCTTCTTCTCTTAATTTCTTGAATTTAAAACATTAGTGACTTCATTGATCCTAATATGCAGTATTGTAAAACCAACCAAACTTACATTTGATCAAAGATACACTTTTTAAAAAGGAAAATGGGCATGTGGTCATTTTTAGACATTTGAATGAGGGGAAATATATGGACATTGTAATATATATTTTTACATTTTTATCTCAGAAATGTACAGGTTTTTCTACACTATGGTATATTACATTGATATAAATTAAAGATCCAAATTACTTCAATATAACCGTTTATTAATTATAATAAAGAGGCTAGCTTGGACGGTAAAGGTCTCTTACGTTCCTGAGTTTATAATGGTGAAGGCATAAATCTAATATGCGTGTGTGCGTGTGTGTGTGTGTGTGTGTGCGTGCGTGCGTGCGGTGTGTGTGCGTGTGTGTGTCTAATTGGGAGGTGAAGCTGGAGGGTGACAAATAAGACAAGCCATTTTTCTCCGCTCCAATTAGTGTGTGTTAATTGAGACGTGCCTTTTTTAGCGCCACGTGTGAAAAATCCCAATTAACCCCTGAAAGAATGTGTCAACTAATATTCAAACAGATTACCGTGAAAATTGTGTACAAACATTCATGTTCCACAGAGGAGGAATCTCACCAACTTAGATTGATTTAAATAACTTCTTCCCTCTTGCGCCATTATGAGCTGAATGTTTTCGTTTTGTGTGGAATATTAATTGGGACACAGTGTTCGCCTCAGGATGAAAAGCAATCACTTCTTTAAACTTTCCATATTTACTACTTTTGTCCATCGATTCTATAGACTGTGGGTCCCAAAGGAAGATTAAACGTATTTAAAGGAACCTTATATGCTTTGTTGGGGGTGTTCACATGCTTTTAGTGTAGGTTTGTGTGCATGTCAATGGTCTCTACAAAGGTGAAAATCCCTCTGTTCCTAGGGAGAAGAATACAGACCTTTTTGATCTTAAAGCATGGAAACAACATCACAGTAGAGGTGCAAAATACACACAATTAGCATAATATTGACCCTTAATATCCATATTTGAGGCGTTATTTGAATAATAAGTAACTTTATGTCACCTGTGGGGGCTTATGAGCTCATTAAAAACATGTCACTGGGGTCAAATATTGCCTTTATCCATGAATAATTTCATCTTCAAGATTCTTCGGTACAAGCTCAAATATCTCGACAAAAAGTGCACGGATTGTCATGAAAATCTGTATAAACACGTGTGACTTTACTTATAGCGCCACCATGGGGTTTGAATGTGTGTTTTTGAGTACAACACTATTGAATTTTAATGTTGAAACACTCAGTATAAACATTCATGTTGCCCTCGTGATACAAAAGGAAAGCACTTAACACCTTTAATTCTCACTATTTTTGTCCATCAAATGTTTTCACTGTGGCTCCAAAGGAATATTACACTCGTTTGTTATTCATTAAGGAAGCCTAAAACCCTCAGAGAGCTCATCTATCTGTGAAGGACATGAATAAAAAGGCTTAATTGGAATGATAAGAAGCTGGAACTGAAGGTTTAAGACAAGATAAAGTCAAAGTAGACAGGCCTTGGATATTAATGTAGCGCTTATTAGGTTAAAGTTGGAGAAAAAGTTGATCAAAACAAGACACTTTGATCAAAATTGCCGTAATCAATGCCTCTACTGTATCTGCAGCGTGCCCTACTGAGTTATAAACATGAACATATCTCAACAAATGCGCATGAATTGTCATAGACATTTGTACTGACATTCATTGTTCCCCAGAGGATGAACCCCTATGATTTTAGTGATCATATGATTTTTCTTCAGGGCAAATGTGAGGTTTATATTTGTGTTTTTTGGGTGAAATATCTTGAAAACTTATTGGATTTATTGCCACAAAATTCGGTATACATCCATTCAATATTTCCCTCAGGCACTTTGGTGATCTTTAAATATTTAATCGAGCACCCTCAGCGGTTCAACATGTGTAATTCTTCCAATACAAATGCGGAATAACTGAATCCTGCATTGTCTCTATAAAGTCCCTTACACGCCAAGCCGATTTCGCGCCGTCGATAGATGTCGGCCCGTCGATGAGACATGGCCAAGACGCAGGAGACGTGAGAGACGTGTTCTGTGGTGTCAGTTGGTGTGTAAGGACCTTTATACAGAAGGAATTGTATAGAAGTCTACGAAAAAATGTCCTTATTCTCACTTAAAGGTGGTGGTAGGTATAGTTTGAGAAAACCGGCTCGAGATTACATTGTGTTATATTCCATGGATATAACTATCCCGATAGCAATGAATATCTTAAAGTGCTTTGGCACAAAAAATCCATAAAAAAAAATATCATCTGTGGAAGCCGTGGCGGCTGTAATGAAGCACGACCAATCATCTGAGCCGGCCCGCTAAAATAACTGGATGGCCTACCTGCCTGTCAGCTTTCCATCTGTGCACAAACTTATCTCGTGCCCTCATTGGTCTGTGCGCGTTCGTGTGTGTTGGAGGAGGGGCTCTGTAAGGAAGTGGCAGATTTTGGAGAAACCAGCTCGAGTGCACTAGAATTTGAAAATACACAACCGGAAAAAATCTGCCACTTCCTCACAGAGCCCCTCCTCCAACACACCACAAACGCGCACATGACCAATGAGGGCACGAGATAAGTTTGTGCACAGATGTGAAGGCTGACAGGCAGGTAGGCCATCCAGTTATTTTAGCCGGTGCCGGCTCAGATGATTGGTCGTGCTTTTTACAGTATTACGGCTTCCACAGATGACATTTATTTATGGATTTGTTGTCAAAGCACTTCAGATATTCATGCTATCGGGAGATGTTAAGAGCATTCCATGGAATATAACAACAAGTGTATCTCGAGCCGGTTTCTCAAACTTACCTACCCCACCTTTAATTTAAAACCTCAGTTAACATTTTCTTATGCTTTTATGGTCTCAATCTCTAGTTTAAAGTCTTCTCTAATACAGCATGATGTTCATTTAGAGCATTATGATGATTAAATAGACGATTAAGGAGCTTTAGGGGTACATTATCATCGGTCGCTATGAAACAGTGTTATCTGTATTTTCATCCTGAGAGCATTCACTCTTTAGCATTTCTCTCACAGCACAGCCTAACAAAGCTTCTAGCATGCAGCCTTGTTGTATAAAACCCTGGAGAGGCAATTAGAAAAGGTATCCAGGGATTTCTGTGAATCCTTATGAAGAGGACAGTAGAGAAACATTTCAGCAACTACTTAGCGGTGGCCTTGCAGTAACCGAGAGAATTAGAAGCCTCAACGAAAGAAAAGCACGTCTTGAAACCCTTCCTATACACAGGCTTTGTGTAGCATGTGTAACATTGGTGTTATATAGATGTTATATGGGTTTAATATGGGTCTAATATGGGTGTAATATGGGTCTAATATGGGTGTAATATAGGTGTAATATGGGTGTAATATAGGTGTAATATGGGTCTAATATGGGTGTAATATGGGTGTAAGATGGGTGTAATATGGGTCTAATATGGGTGTAATATGGGTCTAATATGGGTGTAATATGGGGTGTAATATGGGTCTAATATGGGTGTACTATAGGGTAATATCGGTGTATATGGGTCTAATATGGGTGTAATATGGGTGTAATAGGGGTGTAATATAGGTGTAATATGGGTGTAATATGGGTGTAATATAGGTGTAATATGGGTGTAATATGGGTCTAATATGGGTGTAATATGGGTGTAATATGGGTGTAATATAGGTGTAATATGGGTGTAATATGGGTGTAATATAGGTGTAATATGGGTGTAATATAGGTGTAATATGGGTCTAATATGGGGTGTAATATGGGTGTAATATGGGTGTAATATGGGTCTAATATGGGTTGTAATATGGGTTGTAATATGGGTGTAATATGGGTGTGTAAATAGGTGTAATAGGGTGTAATATGGGTGTAATATGGGTGTAATATAGGTGTAATATGGGTCTAATATAGGTGTAATATGGGTGTAATATGGGTCTAATATGGGTGTAATATAGGTGTAATATGGGTCTAATATGGGGTGTAATAGGGTGTAATAGGGTGTAATTAGGTGTAATATAGGGGTAATATGGGTGTAATATGGGTGTAATATAGGTGTAATATGGGGTTGTATATGGAGGTAATATGGGTCTAATATGGGGTGTAATATAGGTGTAAATATGGGTTGTAATATGGGTAATAAGGTGTAAAATGGTGTGTAATTAGGGTGTGTAATATAGGTGTAATATAGGGTAATCTGGGTGTAATATGGGGTAATATGGGTCTAAATGGGTGTAATAAGGTGTAATATGGGTCTAATATGGGTCTAATATGGGTGTAATATGGGTCTAATATGGGTGTAATATGGGTGTAATATGGGTGTAATATGGGTCTAATATGGGTGTAATATGGGTCTAATATGGGTGTAATATGGGTGTAATATGGGTGTAATATAGGTGTAATATGAGTGTAATATGGGTGTAATATAGGTGTAATATGGGGTGTAATATAGGTGTAATATGGGTGTAATTATGGTGTAATATGGGTGTAATTTAGGTGTAATATTGGTGTTATTTAGGTGTAATATGGGTGTAATTTAGGTGTAATATGGGTGTAATTATGGTGTAATATGGGTGTAATTATGGGTGTAATATGGGTGTTATTTAGGTGTAATATGGGTGTAATAGGTGTAATATGGGTGATTGTTGTAATAGGGTGTATATGGGTGTAATATGGGTGTATTATGGGTCTAATATAGGTGTAATATGAGTGTAATATGGGTGTAATATAGGTGTAATAGGGTGTAATATAGGTGTTAATATGGGTGTAATATGGGTGTAATATAGGTGTAATATGGGTGTAATATGGGTGTAATATGGGTGTAATATAGGTGTAATATGGGTCTAATATGGGTGTAATATAGGTGTAATATGGGTGTAATATAGGTGTAATATGGGTGTAATATGGGTCTAATATGGGTGTAATATGGGTGTATATAGTGTAATATGGGTTTTATATAGGTGTAATATGGGTGTAATATGGTGTTGTAATATAGGTGTAATATGGGTGTAATATGGGTGTAATATGGGTATGTAATATGGGTGTATGGGTTGTAATATGGGTGTAATATGGGTGTGTAATATAGGTTGTAATATGGGTGTAATGGGTGTAATATAGGTGTAATATGGGTGTAATATAGGTGTAATATGGTGTGTAATATGGGTGTAATATAGGTGTAATATGGGTCTAATATGGGGTAATATGGGTGTATAATATGGGTGTAATATGGGTGTAATATAGGTGTAATATAGGTGTAATATGGGTGCAATATGGGTGTAATATAGGTGTAATATAGGTGTAATATGGGTGCAATATGGGTGTAATATGGGTGTAATATAGGTCTAATATGGGTGTAATATGGGTGTAAAATGGGCGTAATATGGGTGTAATATGGGTGTAATATGGGTTGTAAATAGGCGTAATATGGGTGTAATACCGGTGTAACATGAGTAAAACATAGGTATTATAGGGCGTAACATAGGACCAATACACAGTGTACTATAGGTGTAATAAAGTGTAATATGGGTGAAATTTAGGTGTAATGTGGGTTTAATAAAGGTGTAATATGGGTTGTAATAGGGTGTTGTAATATGGGTGTAATTAATATAGGTGTTGTAATATGGGTGTTTGTCAATATGGGTGGTGTTACTATGGGTTGTAATATGGGTTGTAATATAGGTGTAATATGGGGTGTATGTAATATGGGTTGTAATATGGGTGTAATATAGGTTGTAATATGAGGTGTAATATGAGGTTGTAATATGGGGTAATATGGGTGTAATATAGGTGTAATATGGGTGTAATATGGGTGTAATATAGGTGTAAAATGGTGTGTAATATGGGTGTAATATAGGTGTAATATAGGTGTCATATGGGTGTAATATGGTTGTGTAATATGGGTCTAATATGGGTTGTAATATAGGTTGTAATATGGTCTAATATGGGTCTAATATGGGTCTAATATGGGTGTAATATGGGTGTAATATGGGTGTAATATAGGTGTAATATGGGTGTAATATAGTGTTATAATTGTGTAATGAGTGTAATATGGGTGTACTATAGGTGTAATTATGGGTGTTAATATAGGTGTAATATGGGTGTAATATAGGTTGTAATATGGGTGTAATATAGGTTGTAATATGAGTGTAATATGGGTGTAATATAGGTGTAATATGGGTGTAATATAGGTGTAATATGGGTGTAATATGGGTGTAATATAGGTGTAATATGGGTGTAATATGGGTGTAATATAGGTGTAAAATGGTGTGTAATATGGGTGTAATATAGGTGTAATATGGGTGTAATATAGGTGTAATATGGGTGTAATATGGGTGTAATATGGGTCTAATATGGGTGTAATATAGGTGTAATATGGGTCTAATATGGGTCTAATATGGGCTGTACTATGGGTCTATATGGGTGTAATATGGGTGTTAATATGGGTGTAATATGGGTGTAATATAGGTGTAATATGGGTGTAATATGGGTGTAATATAGGTGTAATATGGGTGTAATATGGGTGTAATATGGGTGTAATATGGTGTGTAATATGGGTGTAATATAGGTGTAATATGGGTGTAATATGGGTGTAATATGGGTCTAATATGGGTCTAATATGGGTGTAATATGGGTCTAATATGGGTGTAATATGGGTGTAATATGGGTCTAATATGGGTTGTAATATGGGGTGTAATATGGGTGTAATATGGGTGTATTATGGGTCTAATATAGGTGTAATATGAGTGTAATATGGGTGTAATATAGGTGTAATATGGGTGTAATATAGGTGTAATATGGGTGTAATATGGGTGTAATATGGGTGTAATATGGGTGTAATATAGGTGTAATATGGGTGTAATATGGGTGTAATATGGGTGTAATATGGGTGTAATATAGGTGTAATATGGGTCTAATATGGGTGTAATATAGGTGTAATATGGGTGTAATATAGGTGTAATATGGGTGTAATATGGGTCTAATAGGGTTGTAATATGGGTGTAATATAGGTGTAATATGGTGTATAATATAGGTTGTAATATGGGTTTTGTAATATGGGTGGTAATATAGGTGTTAATATAGGTGTAATTCTGGGTTTGTAATATGGGTGTGAATATGGAGTGTAATATGGGTGTACTATAGGTGTAATATGGGTGTTATTATGGTGTAATATGGGTGTAATTATAGGTGTAATATGGGTGTAATTTAGGTGTAATATGGGTGTTATTATGGTGTAATATGGGTGTTATTTAGGTGTAATATGGGTGTAATTTAGGTGTAATATGGGTGTTATTTAGGTGTAATATGGGTGTTATTTAGGTGTAATATGGGTGTTGCAATATGGGTGTAATATGGTGTAATATAGGTGTAATATGGGTGTATAATATGGTGTGTAAAATGGGCCGTAATATGGCGTGTAATATGGGTCTAATATGGGTGTAATATGGGTTATGTCATATGGGTTGTACTATGGGTGTTGTAATATGGGTGTCAATATGGGATGTAATATAGTATGTAATATGGGTGCAATATGGTGTGTAATATAGGTGTAATATGGTTGTAATATCGGTGCAATATGGGTGTAATATGGGTGTAATATAGGTCTAATATGGGTGTAATATGGGTGTAAAATGGGCGTAATATGGTGTGTAATATGGGTGTAATATGGGTGTAATATAGGCGTAATATGGGTGTAATACCGGTGTAACATGAGTAAAAACATAGGTATTATAGGGCGTAACATAGGACCAATAACAGTGTAATATAGGTGTAATAAAGGTGTAATATGGGTGAAATTTAGGTGTAATGTGGGTTTAATAAAGGTGTAATATAGATGTAATATGGATGTAATATGGATGTTATATAGGTGTAATAGTATATCAAATGTGCAGCGTATCTCGTAAGACAAATTTTTTTTAAGAAATCATGAAATGTTAGCCTAGATATAATAGAACAAATATTATTTGTATATGCTTGCCCTTTTAATGGTTAACAATATGCATCCTACACAGGGATTTCAGTCTTAGCAGACCATTTACATGCACTAAAAACACAGAATAGCGCCTGTTTAAAGGGAGCGTGATCAGGAGAAAAAACTGCATATTTGATGTTTTTGCCATGCAAGTGAGTGATTTTTTATTTCAATGTTTTGTGTGTTATTTGTCCGGCTGGATTTGAACTTGTCTGCTTGAATGCTGATTAATTTATTTCAGTTTTAACAAACGATAAAAAATACTGGGCGTCCTCCGAAAGCCTCTGGATGAAAGTCAACTGTCCCAAAAAACAAATTAAAAGTGCAAAACTGCAAAGGTATTCAAATAATCATTATTATAATTGATGGCTCCAGTCCCCAGCATATCTGCTTCGAGGTAATAAAAAAATCTAATTAGACACTTCAATCATAAATCCTCTCTTTGTTAACGAGCTGGTGAACTTCCATTGAAAGGCACAACAATGTACCAAACTTTATTTTGAACGACGCACTTTAACAGATACAAAACTTCTGTTCAACTCAAAAAGCTGACACTTCTATCAGCACTGGAGGACTCCTATCTAGTGTATTTTAAAGTGTGCTTTTTACATACCTGTCAATCATGGAGGCAATTACTTGGGAGGACATCTCGTCTCTGTGGGAAAAAGAAAATTTGTTTTTTTAGCAATTTTAAAAGGATTTTCTGACCTGCACTGTGATTATTTTTACCAGCCTGACCATACATCCATAACACTTGGTGGGATAAAGCAAGGAAATACTTGTGTTTGAGAGCACTTCCTCTGATGGATGTGTTCTTCAGCAAAGCATGAAATCACAAGGGCTCTTCTGGCCGCTCTGCAGCACTTAAAGCAAATCAAGTGATGATCCATGTGATCCTCGAGGAGGGAGAGCGGAATGAAAAAGGTCAGAAAATGAGCGGCATTCAGGGAATATTCATTTGAAAGACGGTGTGGAGATTGCTCCGGGTGCACACGCTGACGTACAGATGCACACGGGAGGGAATATTAATATATAACACACACTCAGGGCTGTTTTAACTAATGCTAAAGAGCAATTTAGTATTGTTATTACAGGTTGCCACTTCCCTTCTTTAATACGTTCACTCATGGATGTATACACAAATTAAGTTTCATTATGTGCTCGCCTCTTTATTAAATATACTGGTTTAATTAGGGTCTGAGACCTAGGTCGGCGAAGACCCTATTGAAATCGGTCGCGCATCGACCGATAAACCTTTGACCCCCGCAACATATGTGAAAACTCACCAAATTTTGCACGCGCGTCAGAAGTGTTGCAACTTGCGATATGTAATTGGTTCCGGAACTTTGCGTAAAAAATTGCGTAGGCCACGCCCACTTCCGTTTTTAACGTAAACGCCCCCCACTTTAACTTTCACGTAAACGAACGAAACTCGCTACGCATATCTAGGGTGCAGAGACGAACAAAAAAGCCTCTTGGAGGGGTATAAAATAACGTACAGGAAGTCGGCCATTTTGAATTTGGCGTCGGAAAAACGCGATTTATCGCGTTTTTCGTCCTCCGCACGAAATCTATCTTCTCCCAGGGACTTTATCCATATGACTCGAAATTCGTCGGGTAGCGTCTCGAGACATGGGCAATTCAAAGTTATCACGGAAGTTTTTTTCTTTCGCACGGCGTAGCCGGGATTTGGCGCCAAAGTTCGCGTTCGCTTGATGCTAGGCGATCCCTCGCCATGGAATACAATGATGTCATAACTCAAACTGACATGCTCACAACGCCACCAAACTTCACATGATGGTTAACACTGCGGCCCTGAACAGCTCTACGTCAAATTTGATGTTACTTAATATGGCGTTACCATGGCAACGAATCCCTCGCCATAAAACACGGTGTCGCCGTAACTCCAATGGACACGGTCCCATCGTCCCCCAACCTTCACTTTTATATCACTTGTCCATGCCTCAACAGCTCTACGTGAAATCTGAGATCTCATCGTATGCCGTTTCCATGGCAACGAATCACTCGCCATAAAACACGATGTTGTCTTAATTCAATGGAAAATCGTCCAAACAGCACCATACTTCATATGATGGCTAATGGTCCGGCCCTCAACAGCTCTAAGTCCATTATGGGGTGTCATCATATGCCGTTTCCATGGCAACGCATCCCTTGCCAAAAAACACAATGTTGTCTTAAGTCAATGGAAAATGGTCCAAACTGCGCCAGACTTCAGATGACAGTTAATGGTCCGGCCCTCAACACCTCAATATGACAATAGTGAGTTTTCCTCAAAAGCTGTTGCCATGGCAACGCATCCCTCGCCGTTAAGCACGATATTGCTATAACTCCTGTGTAAATGGTAAAAAAGTGTTCAAATTTCACATGTGTGCTAACCATCAAGCCCTCGAGACATATATGTGTCAGTTTTGAGATTTCGTCAAATGTCGTTGCTATGGTAACAAAATGGTCGCCATGAAACACGGTTTTCTCATAACTCGAGTTAACATGCTCCAAACGGCCCAAAACTTCACAGGTTTGATAACGATGCATCCCTCAACACATCTAGGCGTATTATGGGGTGTCATCAAATTCCATTGCCATGGCGACAGATCACTCACCATCAAACACAATGTTTATGATACTGCTGTAACTCGTACGTATGTATGTACGTTGTCCGATCGGCCTGAAACTTCCCACGTTTGCCAACGGCCGAGTCCTCGAGACACCTACACACACACCTCGACGTGCGGACAACAGTTTGCGGAGCGTCGAAGACCCGCTCAACGCTGCTTGCAGCTTTAATTATGCATTGTATTTGCATGAATCCAATGTGTTATCATCGCCACATGTGCATATAAAAGCCTACAGTTGTTACCATTAATGGACTTAATTAATAACCAGATGCAATATATGTTAATCACAGTGGCGGCCGGTGGTCTTTTTTTGGGTGGGGCTCTTGACGTACCGTAAGTGACCTACCCGGGGGGTTTCCCCCCGGAATTTTTTTTCGAGAAATGACCCCTTAAATGATGACTTCTGGTGATGTTAGAGGGGGGGGGAAAGGAGAAATCGAGGCTTAAAAATATGAGAAGACTGATCAATACCTCCATAATCTTCAGTGTGGAAAATATTATTTATCAACCTGAACATCTACTACTTTACCAGGAATTTGTGTTCTCAGAACTAGTCTGTTTTTTTCTTTCTTAAAACTGTTCATGTTTTATGAACCAACACCTTCACCAAGTAGCTTTACAGTGAACTGCATGTGAGATATAAAATTAATAGCATCTTTACAGTAGCATTAATTATAAATATTTAAGTGGTTCAATACAAGTCACTACAGCATTTCAAACTGAACTGTGAATAAATGCAATTTAAAAAAAATAACCACAGCACAAAATGTCATAAATTGTGTTTTTTCTTTGTTTCTCTGAGGATTATTTACAAACAGGCTTATTTACATATAGCAATAACTCAGAAATGAAAAAGCTACATCGTCTAACACGAACAACCACTTAGCATAATGATAATATATGTGTTATGTACAATGTAACTGGCAAGGCTAGAGCAAGAAAGAACATAAAGTTTGCAAAAGGTTTAAATAACTTCAAGTATCTGTCTTCAGATTACGTGGAGGTTTTAGTCCGATGGGAAGCAGATTTTAAGCGACACCGAAGATAAACCAAAAATGTGGTGGAGCTGCAAACCGTGTAGTGTTGCTGGGACAGAACAGGAGCTATAACCGTTGGAAAATACATCACAGACAATGCAACAAACGTGGAGACAGAACAATCACTTCTGTGATAAATGCCCACTTATTAATAAACTTCTAACAACCATGGGAAACCTCCTCTCTACATATAAAGTGATATCCAAGCATGGGAAACAAAAGACAGCATTTACCTGTTTGCATCCAGCTAGCCAAGCCTTTTTTGTGTACCAGCTACTTGCGAAGCCTCGTGTATACGTTTTGTCTTTTTCACGAGATTGCTGCGATATATTCAAATCGGGTTGGTCCGGTCCAAGGTCTTTAAGCAACAATTTATCTGCCAAACTTCTCCTTTCGAAAGGATTGGAGATTAGCTCTTGAACAGAATTAGGCGGGGACCGAGGTCCGGAGACTCCACCTGCACACGAAGCCATCCTCATCAACTACTGCGTCAACCGGATACGAGTCACTGTCCAAACTACTCACAGACTGCACTGGGCGCTGACATTGGCGCCCGGTGACCGTCATCTTTGACGACGCTGATTGGCTGAAATTATATTTTCGCGGCATAGTTTACACGTTACAGATAGCAACAGTCAGCTGCTAGTGGCTGCTGCTGCACTGGTTGAAGGCTCCTCTCTTAGCGCCCAGACGAGCGAAGGTGCATGGGCAAGGCCAGGCAGGAAACATGTGACTTATCAGTAACTTTAGACATCGTAACACAATTTTAAACGAGATTTTATTGTAGATTATACATTTTACTGATACCAATTATATAATATTTACCTTGTTCATTAAAAATAAAAATAAAAATATATATTTTTTTTTAAACATATTTTTTTTTTTTAATTTTAATTTTATTTATTTATTTTTTATTTTTTTTTCAATATGGGAAGAGGTGGGGCGGCGCCCCTAGCGCCCCTATGGACCGGCCGCCACTGGTTAATCAGCATTTATTTTCATAACCAAATAACATTTGCTGATTTCGAGTTGATGCTGTCGTCCTCATGATCTGTTATGATAAGGTATTTGAGGGCTTTCACTTCTTATATTAATATAAATATGTGTTTTCTATTTTTTACATTATTTATTTTATTCAGAAATGAAGCAACAAAACCCAATTTCCCCCGGGATAAATATATTTTATTATTCTGATTTAATGTCGTGTTAAAAGTTAATTCTTTCCGCGAATCAAATGGTAAATGTCGTCAATTAAAAATAATTCCCATTATAACATAATTAAGTTTGCCAACCCACATAAGATATGACATTTAGTTCAGATCTTTAAATATTCAAAGTAAAAACCTGATTTAATAGCCCTAAACTATTTGGATCAATTCCTCTCTCATATAATATCTCAGTGTTTTTGAAGCTGCATTAATCTCATGCTTACAGTTCCCTTCGGCACGGAGAGAGTCAGACGTCAGGAGTCACACTGCAGACATTCCTCACATACTTTAAGCTTTAAAACTACAACTGTGAGACGGTACATTCATGAAGAGGAAGACGGATGTTAGATGGAGACGGAGGGAGAAGTACGGTGGCCGAAATCTCTTCCATCAGAAACACGCTGCAGCTTCAGAAACGATGCAGATATAAAAACCCAAAGGTTCCACATGAAGAAACATCTTCAGCAACTTGACAACACGTGCAGCGTTTAGAGAACATTCAGCAACTTGAGGAGACATGCACAGCGTTT
The DNA here is from genome assembly GCF_902827165.1 of Trematomus bernacchii. Lineage (NCBI taxonomy): Eukaryota > Metazoa > Chordata > Actinopteri > Perciformes > Nototheniidae > Trematomus > Trematomus bernacchii. The sequence continues at coordinate 9,444,000 of NW_022987567.1, forward strand.
ACTAAAAGCTGCAGAAACCAAACGCTGCAAGAAGCTCAAAACACAACGGAGACCAGGGGACACTAAAGAGTGACGCACACAGCTGGGAGACCAGGGGACACTAAAGAGTGACGCACACAGCTGGGAGACCAGGGAACACTAAAGAGTGACGCACACAGCTGGGAGACCAGGGGACACTAAAGAGTGACGCACACAGCTGGGAGACCAGGGGACACTAAAGAGTGACGCACACAGCTGGGAGACCAGGGGACACTAAAGAGTAACGCACACAGCTGGGAGACCAGGGGACACTAAAGAGTGACGCACACAGCTGGGAGACCAGGGGACACTAAAGAGTGACGCACACAGCTGGGAGACCAGGGGACACTAAAGAGTAACGCACACAGCTGGGAGACCAGGGGACACTAAAGAGTAACGCACACAGCTGGGAGACCAGGGGACACTAAAGAGTGACGCACACAGCTGGGAGACCAGGGGACACTAAAGAGTAACGCACACTCTTTACACACTCTTTTACTTTTTATCATCACTCTTTAGTGATGATAAAAAGCGTTGAAAATATCTGCACAGTTTTCCTTTAAAAGTCCATGTTTACATTGACTGTTTCATAACCAAAGACAGTGTCTCCTTGAGGCTGAATACACATAATAAATACACATTCTTTATCCAATCAACAGCCAAATATTTGCTTTGAAATGAATATGAACCGCTTGTGTTTGAAATAATCAAAGTAAATAAAACTGTGGGCCTCTGATAAGGGGAGACTCAAACGGCTGAACGAATAATCAGTTAATTGAGAAATGTATCAGAAAAATCTACTGTTTAATGGAAGTAATTGTTAGTCTGAGCCTTACCTGCTTTGATTACATCCGTGTTTGTTCCTCTGCTCTGCCTCTGGTGATGCAGCATGGAAACAGACTGCAGAATCGAGTTAGAAAATATATACAGGTATAGTTAGTCTCTACTTTAAAGAGTCCTCTCCTGCTGATGTTCAGGTGTATATCAGTATGTAGTGTCTCTACTTTAAAGAGTCCTCTCCTGCTGATGTTCAGGTGTATATCAGTATGTAGTGTCTCTACTTTAAAGAGTCCTCTCCTGCTGATGTTCAGGTGTATATCAGTATGTAGTGTCTCTACTTTAAAGAGTCCTCTCCTGCTGATGTTCAGGTGTATATCAGTATGTAGCGTCTCTACTTTAAAGAGTCCTCTCCTGCTGATGTTCAGGTGTATATCAGTATGTAGTGTCTCTACTTTAAAGAGTCCTCTCCTGCTGACGTTCAGGTGTATATCAGTATGTAGTGTCTCTACTTTAAAGAGTCCTCTCCTGCTGATGTTCAGGTGTATATCAGTATGTAGCGTCTCTACTTTAAAGAGTCCTCTCCTGCTGACGTTCAGGTGTATATCAGTATGTAGTATCTCTACTTTAAAGAGTCCTCTCCTGCTGATGTTCAGGTGTATATCAGTATGTAGTGTCTCTACTTTAAAGAGTCCTCTCCTGCTGACGTTCAGGTGTATATCAGTATGTAGTATCTCTACTTTAAAGAGTCCTCTCCTGCTGATGTCCAGGTGTATATCAGTATGTAGTGTCTCTACTTTAAAGAGTCCTCTCCTGCTGATGTCCAGGTGTATATCAGTATGTAGTGTCTCTACTTTAAAGAGTCCTCTGCTGCTGATGTTCAGGTGTATATCAGTATGTAGTGTCTCTACTTTAAAGAGTCCTCTCCTGCTGATGTTCAGGTGTATATCAGTATGTAGTGTCTCTACTTTAAAGAGTCCTCTCCTGCTGATGTTCAGGTGTATATCAGTATGTAGTGTCTCTACTTTAAAGAGTCCTCTCCTGCTGATGTTCAGGTGTATATCAGTATGTAGTGTCTCTACTTTAAAGAGTCCTCTCTGCTGATGTTCAGGTGTTATATCAGTATGTAGTGTCTGTACTTTAAAGAGTCCTCTCCTGCTGATGTTCAGGTGTATATCAGTATGTACCGTCTCTACTTTAAAGAGTCCTCTCCTGCTGATGTTCAGGTGTATATCAGTATGTACCGTCTCTACTTTAAAGAGTCCTCTCCTGCTGATGTTCAGGTGTATATCAGTATGTACCGTCTCTACTTTAAAGAGTCCTCTCCTGCTGATGTTCAGGTGTATATCAGTATGTAGCGTCTCTACTGATGCCATTATGTTCCAGAAGTAAACAAAGGAGTTTAATGGAGGTGTTTCAGGATGTGTGTGGGAGAGATTTCAGCCTCTGCAGACCATTAACATGCACAAAGACGCACAATACAAAGCGCAATAGGGCCTCTTTAAATGTGCCAAATGGTCCACATTGCACCACTTGGGTTCCCAGAAATACACCCACCACGTGTGAACTGATCAACTGTTCTCAAAGTGTTCATTTCTTTCGAAGTGATTGGTGTCTACATTTGCCTTTCAAACAATGACCACATGTTAACTCTGGTTACATATTCAGGTTGTTTGAGTGGCAAGTGCGTACCATATATAAAAGCTCCTCTGCTGCATGGGATTTGGAAACCCAGCATGCCGCCTGAGGACTGTTTAGCACATGTTCCTGCACACCACAGGATCTCAGAGCTAAAGATAGCACCTGCGTCTCCGTGGGGTTTCTCTCCGTCCTCTAATACTGCAGAAGAAGTCTTCAGTATAAAGTAATGAATGTCTTTGGCACTGAGAACATTGTCCTTGCAGCTACTGAGTGTTTAAAATGCCATTTTGGAAATCACCTTATTATACAGACAATCTGTCGGACAAGGAAATCTAATCCATCGTCGTGTCTGGAAAACACCAGAGGCAGCGGAGAAGTGACCTTTGAACCTTTTGTGCACATTTCAGCTCCCTGGTGATTCAAACAGGAGCATCACAATCGATTGAAAAACAACGAACCTTATTTGGACATTTTGTGCCGATTTCAGAGACGTGCACTGTTCATTTGACATGCTTTTCCACATGTGTATATATTATTACAGTAAACAGTATTTATTTTACAATCCGCTATTTAAGATTCTATTTGTATAAATGTTTCCAACCTGTGGTTAACACACTCAACATGTTTGTATTATAATAATAAATATCAACTAAATGTATTATTATTATTTTATTATTAATAATAATATTTCTAAAAATAGTATGTATTATACTTTGTATTCTATTAATAAATAAATATATATATATTTGTTTTATTCCTGCAATTAACTTGCACTTTTTATATATTAAAGAATTATACAAATAATACTGCATATAAATAAAATTATTATTAATAGTTCACATTACAATAAATAGTATTTATTCTTTCCTGTTTTATTTTTTATATTAATATTCCACATAACATTATTATTATTATATTACAATAAACAATATTTATTTCTGTTATGTGTTCTTTTTTATTTGATATAATAATTATTATTATTACAATGTTCCATACAAATTAAAAGTATTATTATTCTAATTATTAAAATAAACATTATTTATTCTACTATGTATATTGTCTTATTCCTACAATGTACTTTCACTTCTTTATTAACATCAAATAAATAATATTACTTTATTATTATTTGTTTTACTATATTATAAATTGCATTGTTTGAGGAGCATTAAAGGTCCCATGTCATGGCCATTTCCACTGATCATAATTCCATTGTTGAGGTCTACTAGAATAGATTTATATTGTGCATTTTTCCAAACTCACATTGGTTTCTCATACAGCATCTCTCCAAACTCACATTGGTTTCTCATACAGCATCTCTCCAAACTCACATTGGTTTCTCATCCAGCATCTCTCCAAACTCACATTGGTTTCTCATCCAGCATCTCTCCAAACTCACATTGGTTTCTCATACAGCATCTCTCCAAACTCACATTGGTTTCTCATACAGCATCTCTGTAAACTACGTGTATTCACTGAATTTCACTCTCTGCCTTTAACGGCTCGTTGTAGCTCCAATAGCTCCAGCTATGTGAATCGCGCTGAGCTCCGTGGAGGTGTTGTTTCCTTGTTTAGCGATACATAGCGAAACACAGCCAAACTCATCCTGAGCACACACAAAGTCACAGCCGAAGTAAAAACAATAAGTGTGGCTTGATATTGAGTAAGAAAAAGGTTGATAAACGCTGTGAGAATGGGTCTGCAGAGAGAATGGGTCTGCAGAGAGGATGGGTCTGCGGAGAGAATGGGTCTGCAGAGAGGATGGGTCTGCGGAGAGAATGGGTCTGCAGAGAGAATGGGTCTGCAGAGAGAATGGGTCTGCAGAGAGAATGGGTCTGCAGAGAGAATGGGTCTGCAGAGAGGATGGGTCTGCGGAGAGAATGGGTCTGCAGAGAGAATGGGTCTGCAGAGAGAATGGGTCTGCGGAGAGAATGGGTCTGCAGAGAGAATGGGTCTGCGGAGAGAATGGTCTGCAGAAGAATGGGTCTGCAGAGAGAATGGGTCTGCAGAGAGAATGGGTCTGCAGAGAGAATGGGTCTGCAGAGAGAATGGTCTGCAGAGAGAATGGGTCTGCAGAGAGAATGGGTCTGCAGAGAGAATGGGTCTGCAGAGAGAATGGGTCTGCAGAGAGAATTTAGCCGCGATCCCAACTGTCTGTTATCAGCCTGCAGCCAGGGAGGAGAAATCAGCTGAGCTGCCTGCTCCCTGCACACAGATGTGTGTGTGAGGAAGTCTGTGGATTGGTCAATTTGGACCAATCAGCGGGGGCTTAACGTAACGGCTCCGCGGACGTAACGTAACGGCTCCACGGATCATGCCGTACCCGGAACAAAATGGAAGAATCAAATGGACAGTGACGTATCTCCAACGAGGCGTTTTGGGGAGGTCTTTTCTGTGTTAGTTTTACTCCCTACAGGGTGTACTTTGAGGGTTTGTGACTCTGCACACCGTTTACATGCATAAAAACCTTCATAACACACAAGGGGACGGGTAATAACCGGAAAAGCATGACATGGGCCCTTTAAAGATGTTCATTGCTGTAGGTACTGTACTGTGCATAATGACGATAAAAGCTTGAAATCCTTCAAATGAGTTATTTTTTCCTGAGGTGAGACATTCCTGATGCTGACCCCATGCTGCTTAAAACCAATAGGCTCATGGTAAAAAGCACAATGGAATAAACCTCTAATCTGCTTTATATCCTATTAACCCTTAATCTCATTGTTCAGTCACAAAGTCATTTCAGTCGTGTCTTTAAAAATAATCCTTCACAGTAACAACATTTCACCCATGAGGAAAAACTTGCATTTTATTGTGATTATTTTACAACATTGTTTCACAGTTTAGGAGTTACATTTACATTCATAGCATGACACTAATTGTAATAAATCACACGTTGCTGTCAAAGGCGTTCGGCAAGGTTGGATATATTTGAAATGTAGACATTTGATTCACATAAATTGTATTTATAGTGCTTTTCTTCAACGTTGAGGTTCAAGAAAAGCGCTATAAATACAATTTATTATTATTATTCCGAAAAATGTAATTGATGATTGAAAAAAACAAATATACCCAAAAGTTAAGTTTGTCCCCCGAGGGTTTTGAACAATAATAAAGAAACGTATTGTGTATTTTCATTATAACCTGTTTTATAATGACTTTATTTTGAAAATATTTGAAATGTTTTTTTGTATATTTATTATCCATTTTATAATAATTAAAAATATATTTTCTATACTTTTTTTTTTACACATCTGCCGAGGCTTACAAACAGCATTCTCCAGACTTAATACAACATCCTTGTCTGGTACACTTATTAATTACCTTTAATAAAGTAAATCATATGGCAATGGCGATATCAGTAAAAATAATCGCAATTAGTTATTTTCTCCAAAAGCAGCTTCAACAATTCGTACACCTCTGATTTAAATTTGCTTTATTGCAGATCAACAAATTGTGCTTTTAAAAAAAACCCAAAAAGGTGTCTACAACTTTGCTTTGATTGCATCCCCCTCCACGACCCCGTGTGTCATCATCTGCTCTATTTCTTCAGATTTAAACCCGAATTCGTTAAGCACTTCCACCGTGTGTTCTCCGATAAAGGGGTCAGAGGAGAGGCTCGGTTCTGCAGGAGTTCTGGAGAGAACCGGAGCCGGACGAGGACTCTCTTCCCCGTTAGAGTCCGTGAGGAAGGAGTTTCTCTCCTGGTTGTGAGGGTGGGAGCTCACCTGCTCGAAGGAAAGCACAGGTGTGACGCACGCATCCGTCCCGTCAAAAACCTGCGACCAGTCCTCCTGAGATTTAGAAGCAAAACGTTCGGTGAAGATTCGCCTCAGCTCCGGCCAATCGGTGAAGCTCATCTGAGGAGGAAGAGATCCAGGGTCCAGGTCCAAGCCTATAGGAAGAGGAAATTAAATGTTAAGCATCAGTTTGCACGTACTACTTTAAAGGTCCCCTATTATACTGTTTTGCCTCAATATATTACAGGTCTCAGATATATCCAGAACCTGTCTCTGATTGGCTGAAACACCAAACAGATCATTGCAGCATTACCCATAATCCCCTCTGTTTCAGCCCTGTTTCCAAAGTGCTGATTCTCTGTCTGTTACTTTAGATGACAATAAGGAGCCCCTCCCCACGCCCCTCTGAGAGAGATTTGGTTACAAAGAACTCAATGGTGCTCTAGGAGGAGATCCAGGTGATAAGGGGGGATGGGGGGTTACCTTGGTTGCTGATTGGCTAATGGTTACACAAGACAAAACATCGTTATGACATCATGAAGTGGCCAAAATCTGATCAGCTCATTTTCAGACAGGTCAGACAGATCCCTCGCTCTACCCCTCGCTATCGCGTGAAGGGTCTGCTTTATGCGCTCCGCACAGTAACCCTGCTGCGAGGCTCTGGCGAACAGTTCATGAGCGTGCTCACTAGCGCACCTCCCCCCCCGGTTCATAAAGTCAAGAACCCCTCAAAAGGTCCGGTTTATTTCATTTTAAGGATGCGCACCAAGCAACATCTCCAGGTGCTCCTTTGAGAACCAGGGCAAAAAAGGTATGTGCCCCCCTGATTATATTATAGGTCTCAGATAAATACTAAACATGTATCTGAAGTCGCAATATTTTAATAAAGCAAAAATATGTAAATATATCTGAATGAAGTTTTTCCCCCGGCCTACAAACAGCATTCTTCAGACTTAATACAAAATCCTTGTTTGTAAATTTATTAATGGTGGAGGCAAAATTAAGGTCTCCAACTTTGATTGCATCACCCTCCCGTGTGTCATCATCTGCTCTATTTCTTCAGATTCAAATTCGTTCAGCACTTCCACCGTGTGTTCTCCGATAAAGGGGTCTGAGGAGAGGCTTCATAAGAGCAGCATTATATAACCGTTTCTGTCGGTTCTGCCCAGTACGAACCCTTCAGCAGTTGAGTGTAAAACTGCGGTTCGATGGCGCCCACGGCCACGTATTTTCCATCTGAGGTCTGGTAGGTGTCGTAGAAAGGCGCCCCGCTGTCCAGCATGTTCTCTCCTCGAGGGCGATCCCACATCCCGATGCTCTGAGACTTCCAGGCAAACGATCCCACGTACGCTGCTCCTTCAACCTGAGGAGAGAAGGAGGAGAGAAGGAGGAGAGAAGGAGGACATTAGAGGAGAAGGGGTCTGTGTTTCTGTCAGGAAAATATCACTCGTCACCGGCTTGAGCTTCAATATCAGGATCCATGTATTTATTATCCTTGCAAGAAAGGAAGTAGTCATCAAGTAGTCATCACTTATATACAAGAGAGGGAGTTACACAGTCACGAGATGGAGGAATACCGGTTCTTCTAGGTAATCATACATCTTTCTTTTCGTTTTCTCTCAAAATTCTGACTTTTTCTCAAAATCCTGACTTTTTTCTCACAATCCTGACTTTTTTTCTCAAAATTCTGACTTTCTCTCAAAATTCTGACTTTCTCTCAAAATTCTGACTTTCTTTCAAAATTCTGACTTTTTCTCAAAATCTCAAAATTCTGACTTTTTTTCTCAAAATTCTGACTTTCTTTCAAAATTCTGACTTTTTCGCAAAATCAAATTCTGACTTTTTTCAAAATGTTTGAATTTTCTCAAAATTCTGTATCTTTTCTAAAAATCCTGACTTTTCTCTAAATATTCCGACCTTTTCTAAAAATCTCAAAATTCGGACTTTTTTCTCAAAATGTCAACATTCTGTCTTTTTCTGAATACTTAAAATGTTAATAATCGCTCGTCCCCGGCTTGAGCTTCAATCTCAGGATCCATGTATTTGTGATCCTCTCCAGAATGGAAGTAGTCATCACACACAGAGCATCAACTAGTTCCTGAACAGTGTCCTTCACATGCTGATATCCAAGAGAGGGAGATACACAGTCACAAGATGGAGGAATAGAAAGCAGTATTCAATGTTTACTTCAGATTAGCTCCACGTCAGAAATGAGCATGCTTGTCATATGTCTATCTCCATAGAGGCTGAATCATCATGTTAATCACATAGCTATCATATGCCTCAAACAGTCCTGATGCTCTTCTAGGTAATCATACATCCTGTCATGTTCACAGCTACAGTTGGGATACCTTTGTTATTATGTACTCTCAGATTGGAAGAGGACATTCAGGATTTTCACAACAAATTATAAACGACAGTTCGAAGTCAAAGTGAGGAACTTTTGTCTCCCCCATCTGGCAGTAATTATCATAAGGGACAGAGCAGCAGCTACGTTAAAGGTGGAAGTTACTATCTTGAGTAGATGCTTCAGATGCTACCGTTTTCTAGACAAGACACGGGTATATGATCCTAAGTATTGGTTTGGAATTGGGCATAGAAAGTACCTTTGCTTTCAGGGTGAATTAAATTCTACAGGCAGAAGAAAAGAGAGCACTCCTTTATTCTGGGGGGGTTGGACATGCAGCAATTGGACTTGTCGGAATAGATGTCCCTCCTAGGTGTTTTACAACATCAGAATCAAGTTTATTGCCAGGTACATTTACACATACGAGGAATTGTCTTTGGTGTAGGGTGCAGCGAACAAAAACATGAGAAACAACAAGTGGAAACTAATTATTTATTTTGTACGTTTTTGTGTTTCTCTTATTTTCCTACGATACTGTTATGATTGGCTGTGAGTAAGAACATATGAGACAGGTTTTTTCTAGAACGGGGCAGGTCATAAAAGATTATTTTCTTCTCCCAGCTCCTTTTCGGGTACGGTGTGTTTATAGAGACATGTTTTGTAAATAACTGTTGAAATGAAAGGCGAACAAAGCTCAAAGGTAAAGACCAATATGTTGTTGACACGCTGTGCATTCATGTAATGCACAATGTGTGTGGGCTCGGTATCAGATTTTAATGCATATATTACCCCTCGCTCAGGGCTGTAGACGGCAAATGCTTTTAAGTTGCTCCCATTATATATATTATCTAAACATAATGACTGATATTGTACAACCCTGTCTGTCGAAAACCAAGGGCAACGAGAATAAATGAATAATGTTTTCACTCAGACGCCAAACCTCGCTTAAACATGGGAACTCATTTTGGAGCCAATTCCCTTTCTATAAATACATGTGCATTACATTAGACAATGCATATATTGATATTAGGAGTAATTTCTCTCTGTTCTGTTCTGATATTATATTTGCCTTTTAATTTAAAGAGGCCCTATTACGCCTCTCCTTTAGTGTGTTATACGTTTGAATGCATGTAAATGGTCTGCAGAGGCTCAAATAAAGAGCTTTTTGAACATAAAAGCATGGAGACATGTCACAGTAGAGACACCACATACTGATATACACCTAAACATCAGCAGGAGAGGACTCTTTAAAGTAGAGACACTACATACTGATATACACCTGAACATCAGCAGGAGAGGACTCTTTAAAGTAGAGACACTACATACTGATATACACCTGAACATCAGCAGGAGAGGACTCTTTAAAGTAGAGACGCTACATACTGATATACACCTGCACATCAGCAGGAGAGGACTCTTTAAAGTAGAGACACTACATACTGATATACACCTGAACATCAGCAGGAGAGGACTCTTTAAAGTAGAGACACTCCATACTGATATACACCTGAACATCAGCAGGAGAGGACTCTTTAAAGTAGAGATACTACATACTGATATACACCTGAACAATCAGCAGGAGAGGACTCTTTAAAGTAGAGACACTACATACTGATATACACCTGAACATCAGCAGGAGAGGACTCTTTAAAGTAGAGACACTACATACTGATATACACCTGAACATCAGCAGGAGAGGACTCTTTAAAGTAGAGACACTACATACTGATATACTCCTGAACATCAGCAGGAGAGGACTCTTTAAAGTAGAGACACTACATACTGATATACACCTGAACATCAGCAGGAGAGGACTCTTTAAAGTAGAGACACTACATACTGATATACACCTGAACATCAGCAGGAGAGGACTCTTTAAAGTAGAGACACTACATACTGATATACACCTGAACATCAGCAGGAGAGGACTCTTTAAAGTAGAGACACTACATACTGATATACACCTGAACATCAGCAGGAGAGGACTCTTTAAAGTAGAGACACTACATACTGATATACTCCTGAACATCAGCAGGAGAGGACTCTTTAAAGTAGAGGACACTACATACTGATATACACCTGAACATCAGCAGGAGAGGACTCTTTAAAGTAGAGACACTACACACTGATATACACCTGAACATCAGCAGGAGAGGACTCTTTAAAGTAGAGACACTACATACTGATATACACCTGAACATCAGCAGGAGAGGACTCTTTAAAGTAGAGACACTACATACTGATATACACCTGAACATCAGCAGGAGAGGACTCTTTAAAGTAGAGACACTACATACTGATATACACCTGAACATCAGCAGGAGAGGACTCTTTAAAGTAGAGACACTACATACTGATATACACCTGAACATCAGCAGGAGAGGACTCTTTAAAGTAGAGACACTACATACTGATATACACCTGAACATCAACAGATTTGTTGTCGTGCGCTTCATGTGTGAAAGGTAAACTCTGGAGAATATGTAAACCAGATTCTCTGCACATTTCACGTTATGAAAAATACATGTCCCTAGAGGCGATAGGGTTATTGAATTCATCTCACAAAATCTATGAATGTTAATTTGTCCTGAAGTCAATCTTTAATGAATATAAATTACAATGTTTGAAATGAAAGAAAAAGCATAGATGCTTCTGTTAAAGTTATTTATATATTCATTAAATCTTTTTGTTTGAATTCAAGGAAAATCAAGTGCAATCCATCACCTGTGTTTACTCCCACATGCCAGTGAAATCATGAAGGTCTCTCACAGAATAGCAGAAGTTTACTAAATGGATTTCAGCACATACTCCTGTAAAGAAAGCCGCCTAAGTGCACCGAGGAGAAAATATCGAGTGGCAATCACTTGTTGAATGCTAAGCTTTTCAATGCACCAATGGTATTCTCCTGACTCTTCACACCTACCTACATGTGTGTCACGCAGCCTACACACGGCGGCGTGCGTTGCCGCTTGGCGGTGGGCGTGTCTTGAGCTTGGGGAGTTTACGCGAGCAACGCGACCAACAACCAATCACATTAATCTCCCGTGTCTCTCACCAAGGGCTGGAAAATTGAAGAAGTGACCAGAAAGTCGGGGTTGTCAGCTGGAAAAAGCGATGTCTATTATTTTAGGTACTAAACGAACGGGGGCTTGCAAAACTTTTAGCTGCTGCAGGAAACAAGACAGGAGTTGATAATTGGAAGGGGGGGTCTGTGTAAAGTTTGTGATGGGAAGGGGGGGGGCGTTCTGTTTGCAGCGGGGTAAAAAGGCTTTAAAAAGGCTCCCGTGTATGAATCTCACCATAGACATTAATGTCTAAAAAGCGATTTTTAATTAATGTCTATGGTGCTATTTTATGCAACATTGCATGGTGGCTAAATATACTGTCTATGCCTGCTGTCCATTCAAACGAAGTACACTGGATATAAACTCCCCTAACAGGCGAAAACCTACCAGTTTCACCCACTGTCTCTGCCACCTCCCTCCATGCCTGGCTCCTCCGGTTTGTATCCCGGTAGGTGAACAGGGACTGAAAGCACCGGGTGATTCCCTACCGCTACGATTATTTTTTGGCATATGAGGAAATGAACTGCGGTCTGGCTCTCTCAGCATACACGCGGTTTGATTGGCTAGCGCTTGTACTGGCAGATTTGCATACGCGGGATTTGATTGGCTGACGCCTCCGCCTCAGCTTCAAAAGTAGAACATTGCTCTACTTTTGCAGCGAGCACCGCGAGAAAAGCTACGCTTTGCTCCCAGAATGCAGTTCGGCGAATCGTGACGTCACCCCATTCAAAGTGAATGGGCAGAAGCGTTGAAGCGTCAACGCACGCCGCAGTGTGTAGGGGCCGCAACGCAGCCTACACACTGCGGCGTGCGTTGCCGCTTGGCGGTGGGCGTGTCTTGAGCTTGGGGAGTTTACGCGAGCAACGCGACCAACAACCAATCACATGAATCTCCCGTGTCTCCCCCGGGTATAAAGGCTTTAAAAAGGCTCCCGTGTATGAATCTCACCATAGACATTCATGTCTAAAAAGCGATTTTTAATTATAATAATAATTAATGTTCTACTTTTGAAGCTGAGGCGGAGACGTCAGCCAATCAAATCCCGCGTATGCAAATCTGACAACACCTGCTGCAGCAGAAATGTGCCCTCTGTGGTTTAAAGTAAGTGGCCTGCATTCATTCATACACACACACACACACACACACACACACACACACACACACACACACACACACACCACACACACACACACACACACACACACACACACACACACACACACAACACACACAACACACACACACACACACACACACACACACACACACACACCACACACACACACACACACACACACACACACACACACACACACACACACACACACACACACACACACACACACACACACACACACACACACACACACACACACACACACCACACACACACACACACACACACACACACACACACACACACACACACACACACACAAATCTGAAATGCAATCACGGTGTTCGCTTGAATGAAAAGAACGAGAAGAAGAAGTAGAGTTCAAGATAGATTTTGAAAGGAAACAGTCTTATGTTCTCATGTAAGGCTGAAACGAGAATATAAATTATTTGCATCAAATCTCCGTTAAAGTACTATTCCAGATCATATTTTCCTTAAAACACAGAACGTACGACACTTAATGTGTTGAATTTTGAACGATAATAAGATTCTATGCAATAAAAAGAATACAAATGTTGATTTTACTAAAAAAGGGAAACCAATAAGGTGTTTTTTAAAAAAGGCGTATGGCTGAAACGATTCCTGAAGAAACTAGATTATCAACATTCTATAGGCGCTTTCACACCGGAATACTTTTCCCGTTTAGTTCCGATAGTGCCTGGAATTTTGCGTTCACACCAAAAAGAGAACTTAGTTCAGAGAACTTTTACCCCCTTTTTAGTCCCTGCTAGAGAGGTGGTACTTTCCTGGGGAGAAAAAAGTACCAATTTCTGATTGGCTGGGGGAATTGCAAACCACGCCCCGTAAAACTCTGAAAAGTTTTGTGAAGCCGCCATTGTATTTTCTGGCATTAGCATTATTAGCATTAGCATTAGCCCCGCGCACCAACGGAGAGAGAATAACTTATGGCAACACAAAAGAAAACATGGGAGCGGTGGAGATGAGGAGGTGTTGGCGTTCTGGCGATTTACTCGGAAGGCACTCCCAGCAGCTTCTACTGAAGCCAGTCCACAACTCCGGGGACTTCCGGCCGGGGACTTCGGGTGGCAGTATACGCCGTGAAGTTGTTTGCGGCCTGCCAGTAAACCCAAAGCAGAAGAAGAAGAAGTGACGTCAGCGGCTTCATTTGCCTAATCCTCCCTCAGGGAATTTATTCCGGTGTGAATGCGATCAGGGAACTAAGTGCTCGGAACTAAGTGCTGGGAACTAAGTGCAGGGAACTAAGTGCTGGGAACTAAGTGCTGGGAACTAAGTGCAGGGAACTAAGTGCTGGGAACTAAGTGCTGGGAACTAAGTGCTGGGAACTAAGTGCAGGGAACTAAGTGCAGGGAACTAAGTGCTGGGAACTAAGTGCTGGGAACTAAGTGCTGGGAACTAAGTGCAGGGAACTAAGTGCTGGGAACTAAGTACGGCAAAGTACTTGGTGTGAAAGCGGCAAATGCATCAAACCTTCCTTAAAAGTAGTATTCCAGATACTACTTAGTTAAAAACACAGCGTGTAAGGCAATAATTGTGTTAAGGTTTGAACGATAATAAGATTCTATGCAATACAGGAATAGAAATGTTGATCTTTCTAGAAAGGAAACCAATAAGGTGTTTATTTTGATGCAGAAATGGCTTCATTTGCAGGAACGTTGAGATGTTAAAGCAACGGTCTGAGACATTTATTTTACTATGATTATATTTAGATTTGGTTGATGCAAAGGAAATAAGAAGCAGTCTTATTTTGATGCAAAGAAGTGTAGATTTGCAGGAATGGAAGTAAAGCATCAAATCTGGATATGCAAACAGGGATATTTTCTCTCTTAAATCAGTGATTATTCGTGATAAATAATCTCAATATTGATAAAAAAAAGGGCTGCACAATGGGCCTTAATGTTGCAGAAACACAGTGTACTTTGCACAGATTTCTCTAAGACGGCTCAACTACCTTCAACTAAATTGCTGCTTTTCTGCGAGTCCTCGGGGACAAATCACAGAAAAGCAGAAGTGGTCACATCTTCATTTCTCTTTCTCAATTATTCCGTGTCAAAACCAAGAGTCACGCATGAAATATGGAGTGTGTAGGAAACAGCAAATCTCTCAATGTGTGTTCCAGTTTGAATGTTCTCTGAGTCATAACAAAAGCAGTCGTGACTCCATGGAGTGTTTGCATAGAGAAATTAATACTATTCATTCAGGGGTTTTCAAAGTGTGGGAAGTTGAGCCTCCCCTCAGAGAACATAAGAACAGCCGCCCCTTCCCAATTATTATTGCTATTATTATTATTAATGTTGAAATTGCTATAATACAGGGGTATTATTATCCAGTGGAAAGCCCTTACCTACTGGCCTAGTTAAATCAAAGTGGTTAATTTGTTTGGCTGGGCAGTGTAGTTTTACACACCGTGTTATTTGACTTTCTCAGGACTTAAAACTGTTTTTTGGGGACAGACCCCTCCCCTACAAAGAAAAAAATATATTAAGGTCATCATTTTAACAGTTTTTTATGCTCATCGAGTCATCCGTGAGCAGAGCATCAAGTTGGCATGACTATAACAGCTGAATGCGGCGATTACCATGTTGTTCAGCAAAACGCCTCACAAACTTATTAAGGTCCAAAGCTTTAGTGCGTTTTGCTTCAATGCTGAGTACAGCCAACCTTGACAGTCTCTTCTCTGTCATTGTAGACCGCACCTCATTCCTTCCTTCTACTTGGGTCCGAATCATAGACTGTATATATAAATACATATAAGTCAGAATGCTTCTCGGTTTGCTCCGTCCCGTTCAAATGAAATCACCGCCAATCACATTTCCACGCTCGCGCTAGGGCCGGGGGAGGGGTTACAAGTAGAGATGTCCCGATCCGATCACGTGATCGGGGATCGGAGCCGATCACGTGATTTTCAAAAGATCGGAATCGGGAAGAAAAAAATCGGGGATCGGGATTTTTTTTTTTTTTTTTTTTTATAAAATATTTTTAATATTTCATTTAATGTTACAAAACAAAAATGACCATGTTCACGTCTTGAAGTCATCCTGAGGCCTTAGTTTTGGTTTAAAATTACACAACATCATGTATGTGTTGCTTCTTTTGGGCTTGTTTTCATAGACCTGGCTGCTTATTTCTCTCAAATCTGGCAACAGAGTGGGCGCAGTGTCTAATAGTAGCAGTAAGCTAACGAGAGGCTACGTTCAGCTGGTGCCTCGGGAGTCGGGACAGAGAAAATGTCAGGAGTTTGGAAGTATTATAAAATTGAAAGCGAAGGCAGTGTAACAGCCAGATGCAATGTTTGCAAGGCGGAGGTTCCGCGTGGTGGAAAGAACAGAGCTACGTTCAACACGACCAATCTAATACAAGAGAGAGAGCAAAAGAGAGAGAGAGAGAGAGAGAGAGAGAGAGAGAGAGAGAGAGAGAGAGAGAGAGAGAGAGAGAGAGAGAGAGAGAGAGGGAGAGGGAGAGAGAGGGACCGGTGTCAGCGGGGACCGTGATGTTAGCATCTGGTTAGCTAGCTGCACTAACGGACATATGGAGCTGTTTGTTCCACAACAAGCTGGAGGAGAGTCCTCTCCTCTCAGACTGAGAGACTCAGGTGAGCTAAAGGACTCTCTGAGGGTTTAGATAGTTAACTTTAGTCTAAGTTATCTCAGTGGGTCTCAAACGGTTTGGTCACAAATTATTCAAAAGATTATTTCCGCGGCACACCTTCATATGATCATTATAGTTATACAAACAATAAGAGAATAAATGAAAAACAGTTATGAAATACTATATGACAGTAAAACAAGAATAGAGTTTTAAAAGGGGAGTGATTAGTAAAATATCCATAAAGAAAAAGTACATCTGTTCACAGTTCTGTTTCATATGGGTGTTGAGAGAGGTATCCATAGATCTCTTCATTTTGCTCTCAAAGTGCACCAGATTGATGCTTTTAACTTCAATATTTAAAAAAAAATATTCCCGGGGGAGCATCCCCCCCAGACCCCCCTAGAGGAGGTGAGGTCCGTCCCCCACTCATAAAAAAGAGCACTTTACCCCTGCCTATATGCCGTGAGCTGATTATCGAGCCTTCATTGTAACAGTAATTCAGATGCAGCCTATATAAAAGGCCTCAAATTGTAAGCACTGTCTGGGCCGTCTTTTTCACTCAATTCTGCAATAGGTAGATCTCGCCTTTCACCTAGGCCGAGGTCGGTGATCTTGGGCTTAAAAAGGTTGGTGACCACTGTTTTAGAGAGTATACTGACATGCAGTTTCCAAGCAGCTCACCAGTCTATGAACAGAAACAGAAATGTGACTCGAAACAGCAGGCATGAAAAGAGTTGAACCATTAAAGCACTCAGAAAGCACAGACCACCACCGAGGCCAAATGACTGTTTTGCAAAAGTAAAACAACATCTTGTGTAACTGCCACTTTATCAGATGTGTCCTTAAGACTCTGCTACACATTTCCAGCAGGTTGCAAAACAAATCGTTTTTCTATAATTATAATTATAGGAAGAAGCTTTGAGTCTCTCTAGCTCAGGTTGCTCTAAGGAAATATCTGCTGCTGCATAGAAGAAAAAACGATGTATTCACCGTCTTCACTTTAAAATGTTTTGAGCCAATATGAGATTTGACAACGCACATGGAGTCCTTGCTAGTGTCTAGTGCAGTTGGTCCTTCATGGAAACCTGCAATAACTGATGTTTCTGTCCAGTTCAGGGTCGTAGAAAGAAATCCATTGACGTGTCATCACCTTTCAGACCAATATGTTGAGCTTTTGCTCGTACAGGTGCTTGTTTAGACCCTCTAGTAGTTAGACAACAACATTGTGTTTGCTAGAAGTATTTGTGTTTGTTTACACCTACTGAATGCAAGTCCAATATTGTGTCTTTTAGCTCCTTTCTGGGTCTCCACCACCCACTCATCTGTCTCTTTATCTGCTAAATGCTAAACGATATTTAACAACCACCACCTTTTGTCTCATAGAAAGACACTATAACACTGGTGAGGGTTAACCAACACAGTCAACTTGACCTACAGCTAACCAATTACCCATAAAATCAATAAAAAGCTCCGTGAGGCTGAATGGAGCTACAGATACATCAATTATAACAACCATTTCCACATTGTTAATATAGAAATATTGATTATAAACGGCGTTGTTCGCCCTGTAAAGTGCTTCTAAATGACCCACAGCTGTGAATTTAGATGAAATGTGTCTTCAACCTCTGCTGAGAGTAATGTACGTGGCCTACGGCTTGATGCAATGCATGCTGGGATGGCTGCAGCCCTCGCAATTATTGAGACTGGATAGAAGATTTGACAATGCACAGTGACGCACATGGAGTCCTTGTTAGTGTCTAGTGCAGTTGGTCCTTCATGGAAACCTGCAATAACTGATGTTTCTGTCCAGTTCAGGGTCGCAGAAAGAAATCCATTGACGTGTCATCACCTTTTAGATCAATATGTTGAGCTTTTTTGATCGTGCTTAGCTAAACAATGAGCAATAAAAAGCTCCGTAAGGCTGAATGGAGCTGCAGATACATCCCTTATAACAGGGGGGTCAAACTCAAACACACAGTGGGCCAAAATAAATAAATGGGTGCTAGTCGAGGGCCGGACTGGTTTAATGTTTATTGCAGAACTTATTGAAATGAACTTATTGCACATATTAAACCTGGAACTAACTAAGCTTAAATGATTGCCTATAAAAACAACATTAAATAATCAGTTGCATTCATTTCTTATGGCTCTCTCTGCAGCTTGTCCAGAGTCATTTCTTATGATTACATTTCTCCACAGGCCAACAACAGCTTCAACAAAACTATTTCCCTCAAAGAGAAAACCAAACATGCCCTGTTGTCTCAAGAAAAGGAAACATCCATGTAAACTCAGTGTGCTGCTCTGTGATGCTAGCTCAGATACTTGGCATCTCATCTTGGGTGCAAGTTCATCAATGTTTGGGGTCAGGCTCTGAGCTGAGGAGACCCTCAGGATGGAGTGAAGGTGTGCGTGCAATATACCGGAGGGCCAGATCTAATAGTAATTAGAAATTATCCTGCGGGCAGAAATTAAATCCACCAAGGGCCTGATTTGGCCCCCGGGCCTTGAGTTTGACACATGTGCTTTATAACAACCACGTCCACATTGTTCATATTAATATAGAAATATTGATTATAAATGGCTTTGTTTGCCTCTGTTAATTGCTTCTAAATGACCCACAGGTGTGAATTTAGATGAATGCCAACATCCTAATGCAGTGCATGCTGGGAATGGCTGCAGTTTACGCAATTACTGAGAGAGGACGGTTGAATGGAGAGCAATAATACGACTTGTAGCCTGCATTTGACTGACTGTTTGTGTACAGCTGAGGAGGATTACATGTCATGGCAGCAGTTCTCTCTGTGTCACGACTTGTAATTCTCAGGCAGATGGCGTTCCTGTGATGGCGTCTGGGCTTTGGATCGGAGAGGCATCGTAATTACAAGGAAGTGTCGCAAACGAAAACAAGCCGTGAACATTAGAGTATTCAGAGGACACAACTGTGTGTTATGAGAAGTACTCAGGTCTTGAGTAAAAGTAGAAGTACTCAGGTCTTGAGTAAAAGTAGAAGTACTCAGATCTTGAGTAAAAGTAGAAGTACTCAGATCTTGAGTAAAAGTAGAAGTACTCAGGTCTTTAGTAAAAGTAGAAGTACTCAGGTCTTGTACTTGAGTAAAAGTAGAAGTACTCAGGTCTTGTATTTGAGTAAAAGTAGAAGTACTCAGGTCTTGTACTTGAGTAAAAGTAGAAGTACTCAGATCTTGAGTAAAAGTACTCAGGTCTTGTACTTGAGTAAAAGTAGAAGTACTCAGGTCTTGTACTTGAGTAAAAGTAGAAGTACTCAGGTCTTGTATTTGAGTAAAAGAAGAAGTACTCAGGTCTTGTACTTGAGTAAAAGTAGAAGTACTCAGGTCTTGTACTTGAGTAAAAGTAGAAGTACTCAGGTCTTGTATTTGAGTAAAAGAAGAAGTACTCAGATCTTGTACTTGAGTAAAAGTAGAAGTACTCAGATCTTGTATTTGAGTAAAAGTAGAAGTACTCAGGTCTTGAGTAAAAGTAGAAGTACTCAGATCTTGTTCTTGAGTAAAAGTAGAAGTACTCAGATCTTGTACTTGAGTAAAAGTAGAAGTACTCAGATCGTCAAGAACATACGAGTATAAGGGAAAGGGAAACATAATAACGATACGTTTAAATGTAGTTTAGTACATTTTAGTTTTTTGGAGGAAACTTGAATAAATGAAGTTAATGTTTTTCAAACTAATACATGAAACACTACAGCTTATAAGTACAGCTTATTATTGTTATTAATGGCTGCAACCGTGGATGTGTACTTATTTGATTATTATATATGTGCTTGCCTTTGTATTTAATAAGTTAGTCCTTTATTTGAACTTTCCTCTTTGCTGTAAATGTATGGGTTTCTGATTCTTCTTAGATATTAAACTAAAACAAGTATGCAAAGAGTAATACATTGAAGTACATTGAAGTACATACAGTATAATGTTTGGTTGTGGTATTGGTAGCGAGAAGCGTGCTAGTTGCATGCTGCTTCCTCCCTACATTTGTAAATAAGTGCTGATTGTCTCGTGCGTTTCTCTGCTGCAAAAATCGCTAGTGCTTCAACTTTCAATGATCAAACCTCCCCATGGTTTGGCTGCTGGTGTTGAGGCGAGATGTATCTGCCAGCAGGGTCTGTGGCTGTGAAATGAGCTCAGACGCTGCCACGTTGTGCAGAACTGCATCAACACAGTGGGAGGAACTTGCAACTGTCAATGCAATTTCTGTGAGCAATTTCTGTGAGCAATTTCTGTGAGTACGAAGAATTTCAGTCGAGAAAAATACGAAGAAATAATGAGAATAATGACAATAGGGCTCCAGCAGAAAGACCATCTGTGTTTGTTGTTGACTTATAATCTTCTCCTATTTAATATTGACTAATCCATTACTTGCACAATAATATCCTGCATGTATATTTTCCACATCCACGTATATATATATATTTATTATATATTATTTCCCGGTCTTGTTTTCTCTTACATTGCCTTTACATTCTTCTTCTTGTGTGTCAGTCATCCACACCAATCAGAAGTGCTGTGCTCCACATGTACCAGCCATTGTTAACCAATCAGAAGTGGCCCATGATAGAAGGTGATTGATCCAATCACCTGCCAAGTATTTTTGAAAGTGCTTGCCCTTTTCCAAATGGCTTCCAATGGAGCTTTCCTAGATGTTTTTGGTGAAACAAACCGTCTGAGTCAGGTTAGTAATGCTCCATCACATGTTCTACATCTATTACAGGGTGAGTCTTAAACTGAAGCTTGACTTTAAAGCAACCCAACAAAAAATATGATCCAATAATAAAATAAAACACATTTTAGTGTCTGCTCGAGTCCTCACTGACACTAAAGAAAGTGGATCACATCAGTCCTGTTCTGAAGTCCTTACACTGGCTTCCTGTGTGTCAAAGAATAGATTTCTAAATGTGGGTTTAGGCCCAAAATACATGTCTGACCTCCTGCTAAATTATGAACCATCCAGAACCCTCAGGTCTTCAGGGACTGGTCAGCTCTCTGTCCCCAGAGTCAGAACTAAACATGGAGAAGTTTAGTTATTATGCTCCAAATATCTGGAACAAACTCCCAGAAACCTGCAGGTCCGCTGCAACTCTGACTACTTTTAAATCCAGGCTGAAGACTTTTCTTTTTGCCGCTGCTTTTAAATTGAAACTGAGCGGTTGTGTTTCGTTTTTGGTGAATGAACATTTGGGGCTAGTAACCCCAGGGGATCAGTGTCTGGGGACTCTGGCTGGTTTCCTCTGTGTATGCTGCTCGGGACGTATGTGTCATACAAGCGTACACAGCTCATGTTCACAGCTTAAATGCCTTTTTCTGAATGTCTTTCATTTTTGTAAAGCACCTTGAATTGCCTTGTGTTGAAAGGTGCTATATAAATAAACTTGCCTTGCCTTGCCTTGCTATGCATTTCAATGTTTTACTATGTGTAAATATGTAGTTTCTGTATCAAAAAGTTAAGCAACGACTAAGGAGATCATTATAATGTAGAAATGTTTCTCTGTGTTGCAGCAGCTTCATTTCACAGTCAGACTCAGACACTTTGATTTACTTCATCATCTGAAGGCGTACTGCATCTAACACTTCGGATAACTTCATAAAGTTTGGACGCCGAGGGGCATGAACATCTTTCTGATGTGAGACACGTCCTCGACCTGGAGTCTTTGTTTGATGTTTTCTAAAAGAAGCACCTTTCAGTTAAACTCCAACAATATCTCCAACTGTGTCTCACTGTTTGTTAACCGTCTCCACTGCCATTAACTGGACGTTGTCAGTTTACAACTTTATGATTCTTGTGTATCCTCTATTGTCACTTCTAGGGCTTCATGATGTGGTAAATAACTAACTAACTAAATATAACTAATTACGATTATTTTTGAGTGATATTCCATTTGCATTATGCATTTTTGGAACATTATTCACATTATTATCTAAAAAACTATTTTCAGGTGTATATCAGTATGTCGTGTAGTGGCCACTTTATGATGTCATAACGATGTTTTGTCTTGTGTAACCATTAGCCAATCAGCAACCAAGGTAACCCCCCCCCCCTTATCACCTGAATCTCCTCCTAGATCACCATTGAGTTCTTTGTAACCAAATCTCTCTCAGAGGGGCGTGGGGAGGGGCTCCTTATTTTCATCTAAAGTAACAGACAGAGAATCAGCACTTTGGAAACAGGGCTGAAACAGAGGGGATTATGGGTAATGCTGCAATGATCTGTTTGGTGTTTCAGCCAATCAGAGACAGGCTCTGGATATATCTGAGACCTGTGATGTATTGATGAAGAACAGTATGATAGGGGACCTTTAAGAAACGTTTGTAAACGTATTGGGCACGACATAGAAAAACATCCCTCTAACTGTGGCCTGTCACAGTTACTCAGTGCATTATTATGGGAGTGAGCGCTCACCATGCTGGCGTCGATGATCTGTCCTCTCCCAGACCTCTCTCTCTCCAGCAGAGCGAGCACGATGCCCAGAGCGCAGCTGAGACCCCCGCCGGCGAAGTCTGCAATCAGATTCAGAGGAGCGTAGGGTTTCTCTCCGCTGCGACCCAGCCGGGACAAAAGACCTGCCACGGGAAATACCAAACACAGACTAAAGCTTCACACAGGATTTAACCCTAAACCCTGACCTGCAATGTGCAATACAGACACTTTTCTTTAGCAACTGTAAGATAAGATAGGGCTTTATTTATCCCGAAGGAAATTGTTGTGCCAGAAGATACAACGAACACAACAGCATGATAATAAAAATGTACAATAACAGTGCAGCAAAAAGAACAAATGAAACAACTACAAGAGACATAGACGGTCCAAACACTGTCCAGTAGCAGTATTGAATAGTGCAAAAAGACGTAGTAGCAGATACGTAATTTGCAAGTCAATATAGCATATTGTTATTAGTATTGCACATGTAGTAGAAAGTGAAGGAGTTCAAGTATCTCGGGGTCTTGTTCTCGAGTGAGGGAACAATGGAGCGTGAGATGGGCCGGAGAGTCGGAGCGGTACTGCAGTCGCTTTACCGTTGTGACGAAAAGAGAGCTGAGCCAGAAGGCAAAGCTCTCTGTCTACCGGGACATTCTCCTTCCTACCCTCACCTATGGTCATGAAGGATGGGTCATGACCGAAAGAACGAGATCGCGGATACAAGCGGCCGAGATGGGTTATCTCCGCAGGGTGGCTGGCGTCTCCCTTAGGGATAAGGTGAGAAGTTCAGTCATCCGGGAGGGACTCGGAGTTGAACCGCTCCTCCTTCGCGTCTCAAGGAGCCAGTTGAGGTGGTTCGGGCACCTAGTAAGGATGCCACCTGGGCGCCTCCCTAGGGAGGTGTTCCAGGCACGTCCAGCTGGGAGGAGACCGAGGGGCAGACCTAGGACCAGGTGGAGGGATTATATCTCTTCTCTGGCCTGGGAGCGCCTTGGGACCCCCCAGTCAGAGCTGGTTGATGAGGGGAAAGGAACGTTTGGGGCTCTCTGCTGGAACTGATACCTCCGAGACCCGAGATGGATGGATGGATGGATGGATGGATGGATGGATGGATGGATGGATGGATGGATAGGTGGATGATGGATGGATGGATGGATGGATGGATGGATGGATGGACGGATGGATGGACGGACGGATGGATGGATGGATGGATAGGTGGATGATGGATGGATGGATGGATGGATGGATGGACGGACGGATGGATGGATGGATGGATGGATGGATGGATGGATGGACTGATGGACGGATGGACGGATAGATGGATGGATGGATGGATGGATGGATGGATGGATGGATGGATGGATGGATGGATAGGTGGATGGATGGATGGATGGACTGATGGACGGATGGACGGATAGATGGATGGATGGATGGATGGATGGATGGATGGATAGATAGATAGATAGATGGATGGATGGATGGATGGATGGATGGATGGATAGGTGGATGATGGATGGATGGATGGATGGATGGACGGATGGATAGATGGATGGGTGGATGGATGGATGGATGGATGGATGGATGGATGGATGGGTGGATGGATGGATAGATGGATGGATAGGTGGATGGATAGGTGGATGATGGATGGATGGATGGATGGATGGATGGATGGATGGATGGATGGATGGATGGATGGGTGGATGGATGGATAGATGGATGGATAGGTGGATGGATAGGTGGATGATGGATGGATGGATGGATGGATGGATGGATGGATGGATGGATGGATGGGTGGATGGATGGATAGATGGATGGATAGGTGGATGATGGATGGATGGATGGATGGATGGATGGACGGATGGATAGATGGATGGATGGATGGATGGATGGATGGATGGATGGATGGATGGATGGATGGATAGAAGGATGGATGGATGGATGGATAGATGGATGGATAGATGGATGGATAGATGGATGATAGGTGGGATGGATGGATGGATGGATGATGGATGGATGGATGTAGTAGAAAGTGTTTGTAACGATGATAATGCTATTTATTTGACACTAGTGGTGGTGTGGCTCATCTCAAAAGTTGTGTCGGATTTAGCCGTCTACTTTGTTCCTCATAGGATTTATAAACTATAATGTACAGTATAAACACCTGTAAATAACTTCATTAATCTGAACATACATGTATTATCAGGCCACAGACTTAAACCATATGAAGGTCATTTTAACAGCAAGTCTTTATAGTTTGTTTCCATGCTGAATTAAAGCTCAGTATTATTGGATCATTTGTTTTCTGGGGATCGTTGTGTTCTTAAAAATCGTGTTTTGCTTTGACTTGTATTGAAGTCATTACTCAATTTATTCATGCTGCAAAACACAGAGTCGCTAACTAACAAGCACACTGTGCAACACACATAAAAAAGCAGCCGTTTTATTACAGAAACAAATCATGTAGAGCGATAATAATGCGAGAGATGGATTTAAAATGAAGTAAGCATACATGCACAGCTCCAGGACCTCAGTAAAGCACCGTTATTATGTGAAATGTTGTACTTTGAGAGTTGCATTACAAGAGGGAGATGTTAAAGATTGCGTAAGAAACTATATTACAAAATGATATTAGAGAGTCGGGAATGCAAAGCTTTAGGGGGGAAATAGTTTTCAATATATCTTCATTAAACGCAACGACCTCACAGGCCAAATTACCATATCTCCAGTGGTATCTTTAATATAAATACATAATAAAAACAATTATAATAAACACATTCAGGCTCTTTATGTGCTGCAAAAACAGTATAATTAGCGGTGTGTGTTTGCAGAGCATTAAAAAGGTGATAACAGATTATTTTAGTCCTCTCAATGACTCATACATCCCTATTGGATGGGTTTATAATATGCCTATTGTGACAAGAAGGTTCATCATTATGTGCAACAAAGAACTCAGAACAGCGGACAAAAGACTGTCTGTCAAAGCTGTCATTTTAGAGTTCATAATTACGACTTTTAAAGCACTGCAATTTGTTTTGTATTGCAAGTTACATACCTGACACTGAATGACAGTGTTAGGAACTTTTGTGTCTGGGTTTAAATTGGTTTTATTTTTATAAATGGCGCCTCCCAGTGAGTAGGCAGTCATTTATGTTACAGTTGTATTGAAGGCTGCTATTGATTGGTTGTAGTTTGCAAGGTTACTGATTTGTGTAACACAGTATTTGACACACTTTAAAGAGTCCTCTCCTGCTGATGTCCAGGTGTATATCAGTATGTAGTGTCTCTACTTTAAAGAGTCCTCTCCTGCTGATGTTCAGGTGTATATAGTAGTGTCTCTACTTTAAAGAGTCCTCTCCTGCTGATGTTCAGGTGTATATCAGTATGTAGTGTCTCTACTTTAAAGAGTCCTCTCCTGCTGATGTTCAGGTGTATATCAGTATGTAGTGTCTCTACTTTAAAGAGTCCTCTCCTGCTGATGTTCAGGTGTATATCAGTATGTAGTGTCTCTACTTTAAAAGAGTCCTCTCCTGCTGATGTTCAGGTGTATATCAGTATGTAGTGTCTCTACTTTAAAGAGTCCTCTCCTGCTGATGTTCAGGTGTATAACAGTATGTAGTGTCTCTACTTTAAAGAGTACTCTCCTGCTGATGTTCAGGTGTATATCAGTATGTAGTGTCTCTACTTTAAAGAGTCCTCTCCTGCTGATGTCCAGGTGTATATCAGTATGTAGTGTCTCTACTTTAAAGAGTCCTCTCCTGCTGATGTTCAGGTGTATATCAGTATGTAGTGTCTCTACTTTAAAGAGTCCTCTCCTGCTGATGTTCAGGTGTATATCAGTATGTAGTGTCTCTACTTTAAAGAGTCCTCTCCTGCTGATGTTCAGGTGTATATCAGTATGTAGTGTCTCTACTTTAAAGAGCTCTGATTGGTTAGTGCTTGTGTCGTTACCTGACATGGCGAGGTAGTTGATGTCGTGTCCGGCAGCAGAAGCGTACGATCCGCTCTGTCCGTATCCCGTCAGTCGAGCGTAAATCAGACGAGGATTTTCCTTCAGAAGTTCCTGTGGACCGAGGCCCAGTTTCTCCATCACACCTGAAACATCATTATTCATCAGCGGCTGGTAACCATAGCAGCAACAGATGGGCTGTAGCCAATTAGAAGCCCCCTTTTCACACACACACACACACACACACACACACACACACACACACACACACACACACACACACACACACACACACACACACACACACACACACACACACACCACACACACACACACACACACACACACACACACACACACACACACACACACACACACACACCACACACACACACACACACACACACACACACACACACACACACACACACACACACACACACACACACACACACACACACACACACACACACACACACACACACACACACCACACACACACACTTTCAATTATAATTAAAATGGAATTACTTTCTAACTTGTGAATACATTGATTTAATTAAACCTCAAAATGTTTTCTGAAACTGCTCTTTGTATTCACATCATCAATGTTAGGCTATATGTGCAAATAATGTAAACTAATTATTCATCTGTTGTCTTCAGGCTTTTTGGGGCGAAAAATGTATATACACTTCAATCATGCCTACGGGAGCAATTTTGGTTCAGCACCTTACCAAAGGATACTTTTAAATGTTGAATGCATGCATGGAGATTGAACCACTAACTCTCTGATTGCTAGACACCCATTTAAAGGGGACCTATCATGCAAAATGCACTTGTGTACGTCATTTCTACATGAATATGTGTCCCCGGTGTTCCAGGGAAATCACCAAGTGTCAGAAAACACAACCCTCTCTATTTTCCTCCATACCCAAATCTCTAAAAAAGGGGCTGCAACGGATCTGATAAAAACTGATCCAGATTTGAACACTGTCCTGACGTCAGGACGGTGGCGCTACGGCTATTGGGCCAACTCCACCAATCAGGAGGAGACAGCCACGGCCATTGCCGTTCAAAAGCGCTGGAGACGCTGTAGTACATATGCCAGGCCTGTAGATGGTGCTGTTCTCACTGAATCAGCCCTTGCTAAAACAGATCTAAAAAATGTCAAATTGAGCGAAATGAGGCATGGCTAAAATGCATGATCTGTTTGGTATTTTGAAAAAAAAAAAGTATAAATATGCCTTATATAGGTATGGTCCTACACTATATTATTCAAATATAGCATGATAGGTCCACTTTAATGTATGGTATGTTTTTCTGAATGTACTCTCGCTCGTCACAAATTCAAAACCAGAAGCATGGCACATCCCTATTGAATGCAATGTAAATATGTACCAATATGAAGAAGCTATTTTGTGCATGCTTTTTGTAAGCCCAGACATAATCAGAGTTATTTACACGTGTTGCTTAATACCAGTGCCGTTTCCCCTCACCTTTCCTGTAGGGCTCGAGCACGACGTCAGACTGAAGGCAGAGTTTCTTCAGCAGAGTGACGCCCTCAGATGTTTTCAGATTGATGGCGACGGACCGTTTCCCTCGGGCCTGGGTGTCCAGAGACATGCCCGTCTTGGTGCGGTCGACACGGATCACCTTCGCCCCGAAATCAGCCAGAATCATCCCACAAAACGGAGCCGGAGCGAGGCCGGCCAGCTCGATCACTCGCACTCCAGCCAGAGCCATGATGGGAGGAAGACTGGGGGGGAAACTACAAGGAGAGAGAAGGAGTTTTAATGATGTAACTGCCATTTCATGTCTTCATTAAAAACTCACCTGTTCACCATGGCCTTCGACCCCTAACCCACCCCGACTTCTATTTATTTAATTTGTACTTTATTATTTGCCCTTCTTGATTGCTCACACCATGCCTTAGGTCCCTTGAAAGGCGCTATACAAATGTAATCTATTATTATTATTATTTGTTATTTAAGATTCTACTTATTACTTTTAAAGCCTGGACCTCGAAGGTACTGTATTATCCCTTTTTTAAATCAAAAATACTTTCCTATAATTTCTCTTTTAACCCTTAAAACCCTACAACCTGCCAGAGGGTTGGACCAATTACTGTACTTGAGTAAAAGTAGAAGTACTCAGGACTTGTACTTGAGTAAAAGTAGAAGTACTCAGATCTTGTTCTTGAGTAAAAGTAGAAGTACTCAGATCTGGTACTTGAGTAAAAGTAGAAGTACTCAGATCTGGTACTTGAGTAAAAGGAGAAGTACTCAGATCTTGTACTTGAGTAAAAGTAGAAGTACTCAGATCTTGTTCTTGAGTAAAAGTAGAAGTACTCAGATCTTGTACTTGAGTAAAAGTAGAAGTACTCAGATCTTGTACTTGAGTAAAAGTAGAAGTACTCAGATCTTGTACTTGAGTAAAAAGTAGAAGTACTCAGATCTTGTACTTGAGTAAAAGTAGAAGTACTCAGATCTTGTACTTGAGTAAAAGTAGAAGTACTCAGGTCTTGTACTTGAGTAAAAGTAGAAGTACTCAGATCTTGTACTTGAGTAAAAGTAGAAGTACTCAGATCTTGTACTTGAGTAAAAGTAGAAGTACTCAGATCTTGTACTTGAGTAAAAGTAGAAGTACTCAGGTCTTGTACTTGAGTAAAAGTAGAAGTACTCAGATCTTGTACTTGAGTAAAAGTAGAAGTACTCAGATCTTGTACTTGAGTAAAAGTAGAAGTACTCAGCCTGACCCGAGGAGATATTTAGTAACTAAGGATGCTATATCACTTTTTTAATTCCAAAAAACATTCCTATCATTTCTCCTTTAACCCTTAAAACATTACAACCTGCCACCAGTGGTTTGGACCAATTACTATAACCCGAAACTGAATAGAAAATGAAATTACAGTTGGATTTTCAAATATCCAAGAAGATATTTAAGGATGCTACATTACCATCTTCTCTGAAATTACTTTTGAAGGTTGTTTTTTTTATCAAAAGACCTTCCTATAATTCCTCCTTTAACCCTTAAAACCCTACAATCTGCCACCAGTGGGTTGGATCAATTACTATAAATAGGAAATGGAATTATAGTTGGATTTTCAAATATCCCAATGTCCAAGAACGAACCAAATCTGAGCTTTAATGACTTTAATAAAGACTCCTAAAAAACCTCAAGAGTAGAGAACACATGGGTCCAGTTTTAATAACCTTACAGTGGTTTTTGGATTGATTTTAAGATGTTCCTTATTACTTTTAAAGCCTGGACCTCGAAGATATGTATTTACTGTTGGCTGTTAAAGCCCCTCAGGGTGCTACATCAATATCTTATTTTAAATTACTTTTGAGGAATTTACTTTTTCAAATGTATTTCCTATAACTTCTACTGCAACCCTTAAACCCATTAACCTGCAGTTGAGTTTGCGGGGCACTCTCTTTATTTTTTAATATTGAGAACATTTAACTAATTATTATAGCCCAAAACTGAAAAAAACTAATTCAAATTTCCCAGCATTAAATTCTGCCCTATAAACGCAGAATGTTGATAGTCGTGCATGTAAAACACAAGTTGGTATTTTAACAGTTTATTTTCTACCTATAAAAATATTGCTAACAATGACTTAATTCAGACTGAAAAATAGTGAAAAATGCTAAAAGTGAGTGAACTTTTAAAATATATCAGCCAGACAAATAGTAACTGAATTGTGTGCATGGTGTACAAATGACATTTAGACTTTGACACTATCTGTTATCTACTTACCAAAGTACAAAGTTATGTATTAATGAAGTCCTACAACCAATCAGGTCTGAAGTAAAACATGTAACGCTCAGTTAAAAATACTAGTTACCAGAAATGTTGTGTACTAAGCAGAGGTGGGAAAAGTACTCAGATCTGGTACTTGAGTAAAAGTAGAAGTACTCAGATCTTGTACTTGAGTAAAAGTAGAAGTACTCAGATCTGGTACTTGAGTAAAAGTAGAAGTACTCAGATCTGGTACTTGAGTAAAAGTAGAAGTACTCAGATATTGTACTTGAGTAAAAGTAGAAGTACACAGATCTTGTACTTGAGTAAAAGTAGAAGTACTCAGATCTTGTACTTGAGTAAAAGTAGAGTACCAGAGTGTAGGAATACTCTGTTACAGTAAAAGTCCTGCATTCAAAATGTTCCTCAAGTAAAAGTAGGAAAGTATTCTCATCAAAATATAGTGAAAGTAGCGACAGTAAAAGTACTCATTGTGCAGATTGGTCCATTTCAGAATAATATATATGATATGTTTTATAATGGTTGATCATGAAAGTGTTCTCAAAGCTGGTAAAGGTGCAGCTAGTTTGAATGACTTTGTATACTGCAGGGTAGCTTGTGGATTTACTCCAGGTGGAACTAAAGTCTGATTTAACACTTGATTATATTTCACATCATTCATCCAGATCTGTGAAGTAACTAAAGGTATTAAATACATCATGTAGTGGAGTAAAGTAAGTACACCATTTATTTCGGAATTGAAGTGGAGTAGAAGTACAAACTAGCATAACATGGAAATACTCAAGTAAAGTACAAGTACCTCAAAATTGTACTTGTAGTTGAGTAAATCTACTTAGTTACTTTACACCTTTGAAAGCTACTAGGCTGCTAACCTGCTTTATGTCCAGTGCCGCTATGGAGGTCATAACAACAAACCTGAAGTAGCTGCAGTTTGCTTTAATTGATATCAGTGAACAAACGTACATTAAAAAGTTATTTCTAAAAACAGTTCCGCGTACCTTTGCTCCCGAGTCGGTGACAGGTCACTCTGCTGAAGGATGCTAGAGTTAGCTAAAGTTAGCCGCTACAAGTGTTTGATATATCCAAAGGCGTACCCGAAGAAACCTAGAAACAGTCAAAAACACATTAATGAAATGCAAATAATTCGGATATTATTAATTAAATGGCTCTTTAAACGGTTGTTTGTTGAGCAGGTAAACCGATAGACACTACAGTGTACCCCATTTTTATATCTACTGTTGTCTCCGCCCGGTTGGATCTGTTCGGTGTACGCTGGTTATTACAAACAAGCGACCAATGTTTACAAGCTGCTTCCGTTTACCACAGCACGACGGTCGCAAGAAATCTGGGAAATGTAGTTTTGTACATTTATACATATTATTATAGAAATTAAAAAAGAAAAAATACACTTTTGTCTGTGATGGAGTATGTATACATAATAATGCATATTTGATATAAATAACACAATAATCGCAGTTATTTTTAAAACAATTAACACATATGAATAATTACTGCATTTGTAAATGACTAGATGCCCTATAATGTAAACCAATCTTACATTGTGTTTGTTTGTTCATCCTTTAAAAAATGATCCAAAACCAGGGATAAAATGTTGGGAAAGATGAAGTAAGTATAATATGTTCATGCAAATTACAAGCAAACAAGCAAACCCCCCGAGGCCAACTCCATATTAAAGCTGCAAATCTAGATCAGACGGAATATTTTATATTCAATCCATTTTATTTAAAGTGATGAGTGGTTCAGGGGCTTTCTTTCATTTGAAGTTTTCTCCAGCTATGGTCTTTTCTCAGCAGTTGTTAGTCAGACAGCCCACGCACATGTCCGTGGATAAAATCCAAAAAGGCCTGAGACCAAAATTCTGTCTTTACTTTCTTCTTCACTTTCTCTAACTTCCTTAAATGGCCTTATTAGGCTTTCCTGTAGTGAGTTATATTATATAGGTTTTTGTGGATGTAAATAGTCTGAAACTTCCTAATGTCCTTAAACGCCTCCATTGGACTCCTTTGTTTACTAACATAGTGACACTATAGACACTATAGAACACCCACGCTCCTATTGGCTAGCACTCCAACACATTGTAGGGACACTACATACTGATATACACCTGAACATCAGCAGGAGAGGACTCTTTAAAGTAGAGACACTACATACTGATATACACCTGAACATCAGCAGGAGAGGACTCTTTAAAGTAGAGACACTACATACTGATATACACCTGAACATCAGCAGGAGAGGACTCTTTAAAGTAGAGACACTACATACTGATATACACCTGAACATCAGCAGGAGAGGACTCTTTAAAGTAGAGACACTACATACTGATATACACCTGAACATCAGCAGGAGAGGACTCTTTAAAGTAGAGACACTACATACTGATATACACCTGAACATCAGCAGGAGAGGACTCTTTAAAGTAGAGACACTACATACTGATATACACCTGAACATCAGCAGGAGAGGACTCTTTAAAGTAGAGACACTACATACTGATATACACCTGAACATCAGCAGGAGAGGACTCTTTAAAGTAGAGACATTACATACTGATATACACCTGAACATCAGCAGGAGAGGACTCTTTAAAGTAGAGACACTACATACTGATATACACGTGAACATCAGCAGGAGAGGACTCTTTAAAGTAGAGACACTACATACTGATATACACCTGAACATCAGCAGGAGAGGACTCTTTAAAGTAGAGACACTACATACCAGCGACGTGCAGTCAGTGGAGGCAGGGGAGGCAGAGCCTCACCTGTCATACGCCAATGTAACGGAAAAACAATTAAAGAAAAACTAAATAATAATAATAATAAAATGTCTCCACTGATCTTGTGTAAATGTGATTTCTGTATGATTCCAATCGCATTTTATAGTCAAAATCAGCAAATTTGCCGAGCTCCGCTACGGGAGCGATGAGAAGTGAGGCAAGCACGAGCACTGCCTCTCGTAAGCCCACAGTAACTTGCTGGAGCGCGGGCACTAATTTAGCGCGGGCACTTATTTTGTGAGCGCGCTCAAGCCATTTACTGTGGGGTGACGCATTCTCAGGTGAGGCACAGATGAGATCTGCCTCACCTCAGAATGCGTCACCCCACAGAAACTGGCTGGAAAGCGGGCCCTAAGCGCATGCCTGTTACCATCTCACTGTAGGTCACCAATGTAATGTTTGTAGATCCCTTTATTACATTTATCCTCGCCATCCATAGTCTCTAAATAACTTATTTCACGTATATATGATATTTAGGCTCGCTGGTCCTCTCGTACAACGGCAATGAAAAAAAGCACCAGGAGAGGCAGCCATAACCTCTGCCGCACTGAAGGGGGCGCACGTGAGCCCACAGGTTCTTGTTGCTACTGTTATTCTACCGCAAACAACAAACTAGACTTTTGAAACTACAGGAAGATACGGAGGACTTTTACAAAACAGTAATAGAGATTGTTGTCCAGAGGATAGCATGGACTTATATTCATCTTCAAGTCAAGGTAAGACCACAACTGTAATGAAAATGGGATCTTACTTAGAAAGAACAATCCAATATTTAGATTTTGGGTATCCTTTTGTTGATCGGTCTGTTTAAAATTAATCATAGCATCAGACTAAAAAAGCTTTTGAAAATAACAGAATATTTCGATTAAGGTCAAATAGGCTATAATATTTGTAAATCTGACTCTGAAAGAGTCAGTGCCTCACCAGCCATGAACCTCACCGCACGTCACTGCTACATACTGATATACACCTGAACATCAGCAGGAGAGGACTCTTTAAAGTAGAGACTACATACTGATATACACCTGAACATCAGCAGGAGAGGACTCTTTAAAGTAGAGACACTACATACTGATATACCACCTGAACATCAGCAGGAGAGGACTCTTTAAAGTAGAGAAACTACACACGGATTATACACCTGAAACATCAGCAGGAGAGGGAACTCTTTAAAGTAGAGACTACATACTGATATACACCTGAACATCAGCAGGAGAGGACTCTTTAAAAGTAGAGACTACATACTGATATACACCTGAACATCAGCAGGAGAGGACTCTTTAAAGTAGAGACACTACATACCTGATATACCACCTGAACATCAGCAGGAGAGGACTCTTTAAAGTAGAGACACTACATACTGATATACACCTGAACCTCAGCAGGAGAGGACTCTTTAAAGTAGAGACACTACATACTGATATACACCCTGAACATCCGCAGGAGAGGGAATCTTTAAATTAGAGACTACATACTGATATACACTGAACATCAGCAGGAGAGGACTCTTTAAAGTAGAGACACTACATACTGATATACACCTGAACATCAGCAGGAGAGGACTCATTTAAAGTAGAGACACTACATACTGATATACACCTGACATCCGCAGGAGAGGGACTCTTTAAAGTAGAGATACTACATACTGATATACACCTGAACATCAGCAGGAGAGGACTCTTTAAAGTAGAGACACTACATACTGATAGACACCTGAACATCAGGCAGGAGAGGACTCTTTAAAGTAGAGACACTGCATACTGATATACACCTGAACATCAGCAGGAGAGGACTCTTAAAGTAGAGACACTACATACTGATATACACCTGATCATCAGCAGGAGAGGACTCTTTAAAGTAGAGACACTACATACTGATATACACCTGAACATCAGCAGGAGAGGACTCTTTAAAGTAGAGACACTACATACTGATATACACCTGAGTAATAACAATTATTTTTTCACAGTCAAATTTGCATTCCCTAATGTGAAATGTAAGCCTGAAGCGTCAAATGGAAAGAGAAGAATGGGCTCTGATTTCATGGGAACATTCAAACATAATCATATTCCTCCAGTTTCTGTGTGAGCAGGGAGAAAATCATGCAAAGCCGTTTCAGTAAACTGTTGATAAAATGTGCAATCAATCCAAATCAGTCTTTTCTAAGAAGTGAAACGCAGGGTATCCTAAATGCTCTGAGCTTACATTTTACAGTTAAACTACTCTCCTTTTCTGACACATCTGATCCACTAGCAATGCTAAGAAAACCCCAGATGTTAAGGAGTGTGTAAAGCTTTAATTATTACATTGAATTTCCTTTTTGACGCTCAGCAGATCCAAGAGACATGACATGCTGAGTGTAAGGTTGTCAGCGTTAAAATCCTTTAGTTTAATGTCTTGTGTTCCTAAAACCCTTTCCGTTTATTTTGGTAAAATGATCTACCCTCTTGTTTCAGGGTCTTCACTTCCCCGCCCTTGTGTGTCACCTGTCAGCCTGATTGTTGTTCCTGCCCCTGATTGTTTCCACCTGTGGCCCCATCTTGTGTGTGTGTGTGTGTGGGTGTGTGTGTGTGTTGTGTGTGTTGTGTGTGTGTGTGTGTGTGCTGCGTGCGTGCGTGGCGTGTGGTGCGTGGTATGTGTGGCTAAGCATTACTATAATCTTGTGGGGACCTAAATCTGTCCCGTGTGGGGACTTGCCTCCCTTATGGGGACAGAATGGAGGTCCCCATAAGGGGAATCATTATTTTAGGGGTGAAGACTTGGTTAGGGTTAAGGTTAGGATAAGTCTCCAGGACATGCATGTAAGTCAATGTAATGTCCCCTGAAGTGATGTATACATGGTGTGTGTGTGTGTGTGTGTGTGTGTGTGGTGTGTGTGTGTGTGTGTGTGTGTGTGTGTGTGTGGTGTGTGTGTGTGTAATAATTGTTATTATTAGTTCTACTTTAGTATTTTTTTAGAACTATTTAAATTAATTTTTGTTATGTTTTTTTTAATGTATTAGTAAAAAGAGTATTGTAGATTTTAACATGCTTCAATTTGGGCATTATTGCTTGTTTTTTTTTGTGTTTTTTTTACATATCTTGCAGCTCAATTAACTTTAACTTTAGTATTATAACCTTGATGGCCTGTTTAGGAGGACCATAAAGCCTTAATGACCTCTATGACCTTACAAGGGGTTTTGTCTGGGAGGAGTTGTGGCGCAGTGGACTAGTGGCGTTTGGACGTTCGGATCAGGGGGGGGCACAGGTTCAAACCCCACTGCAGGTCAGATGTCGTTGTTCCCTGAGACACTTCAACACCCAAGTGCTCCTGGTGGGGATTGCCCACAGTATTGAGTATGTAAGTCTCTTAGGATCAAAGCGTCTAACATGTAATGTAATGTCAGCACCGATTAAAAACAGTGTCACGACCTCGACACAAACTGGAGAACCCAAATGCACGACCCAGAGACAAAGTCTTGAATGTAACAAAAATGTATTTTAATTTCAAAGAACAGATAATCCCTCTTAACAGAGTAGCTACTGGATTTAACAAAAAGCGCTCACAAGGAGGAAAAAACAAAGCGTAACAAAAAGAGAACTTAAGAATCACTTAAGTCAACAAAAATAACAACATAACAAAACCTGACATGAGTGAAAGCGATCCTCTCTTTGCTGAGGCTTGGCACGACCATACGTGGAAACAATCAAGACGAACTGACACGGGACAGGGGAGAGACAGGACTATTTAAACGTGAGGTGAGTGGGAACAGGTGGAAACAATCAGGGGCGGGGCAGACGCTGATGATGGCGGGAGAACACACAAGGGGAGGAAGAAACAGCGCCTGAAATGAAAGACAAGAGGGAAGTACAGAATAAAACAGGAACATGGAAAACGAGACATGACATGAAACACGGGGACTGAGTAGAGATGAATGACCGAAATAGACAGACATGACATGACGTGAAATAACATGAAAACCTGACTAAACATGAAATGACAGACATAATACATAAACAAAACTAACATATTTGACGAGACACAACAAACAGGTAAAAACCAAAATGCAAAATCTTCCCCTTAAAAGTGATGCCAGAAAACAATATTTCTGTTCCTCAAAAACGGTGTAATTCCTCCAGAAAATCTGAGAATCAAACAGAGCGTCAGACGGCAGAGACAGCTTTGTTTTTACGGAGCTCCGACGTCAGGTTGTTGTTTACGTCACGTTGTTGTTTACGTCACGTTGTTGTTTACGTCACGTTGTTGTTTACGTCACGTTGTTGTTTACGTCAGGAAAACATATGGAAGGTTTCTCATTTCTCTAATTCCCCTCCTCGACTCCTATCCTCCTGTCTTAGTCCCGCCCACAGGAGATGCGAGCGGAGGTGTCGAGGAGGGGAACTGAGGAGAGA
Source organism: Trematomus bernacchii (assembly GCF_902827165.1). Taxonomy (NCBI): domain Eukaryota; kingdom Metazoa; phylum Chordata; class Actinopteri; order Perciformes; family Nototheniidae; genus Trematomus; species Trematomus bernacchii. The sequence goes on from NW_022987567.1 coordinate 9,481,676, forward strand.
GGAGTCGAGGAGGGGAACTGAGGAGAGAGGAGTCGAGGAGGGGAACTGAGGAGAGAGGAGTCGAGGAGGGGAACTGAGGAGAGAGGAGTCGAGGAGGGGAACCGAGGAGAGAGGAGGGGAAGCAGCAGGCGGTTAGAGAAATGAGATGTCCTTCAACATGGCGCGCTGAAACCGGTCACAGTCGCCCTGTTTATCTCATGTCTTATAAAAGCTTATTAAGGATATATAAAGTGTTCACAACCTAATTAATAAATGAATTACAAACTATTCGTAAACCCTTTATCAGGGTAGTCTTATTGTAAAGTCGTACCAAACTTTCTTCTGTGAAAAATGTGTTAATTAGTTAACCTTAAAATCACCAATACATTTAGTTCCTCTCACCTGTATTGTTATTTATTGATCAAGGTAGTTCTGGTGTGTGATGCATTGAGATAAGATAAGAATATGTCTGCATTCTTTCCAATTTAATGAAACTAAA
>NW_022987568.1:0-7500 GCF_902827165.1 Trematomus bernacchii
TTGAGTATTATACTTCTACTTACTCCAGTAAACAAGACTATACTTTACTTTTAACTCAAGTACAAGATCTGAGTACTTATACTTTTACTCAAGTACAAGATCTGAGTACTTCTACTTAAAACTCATACATGTGTTCATTAATATTTACACAACACCTCAGGGATGAAATGTCTTAGCGTCCTGACGTCAACAGGAGATAGCCCACAGTCTTCTTATTTGTCGCTGTTCTCTCTCAGACAGTCACACATATTGTCTCTTGTTTATTTCACCCTGAAGCATTTTAATGTAATCTCTCTCGTTCATTGCAGATTTTCATAACTGAACCTCAATTTAATTTCATGTGTTCAAACCATTTCACAAACGATGGCAGTAGTAGCAGAGTGAGATGTTTATCTGAAGGAAGTCAAACCTATTGAATCCGTCATCTTGTTTATTATAATGCATTTTTTTATTATGATTATTATTTGTAGTTTTTTCTACATATTTTTTCCTTTTTTTTCTAATATTAATATTTTTTTGATTACTGTTTTTATTGTTTGTTATAATTATAATTAATATTATTATTATTGTAGTTAGGTCAAGTGGTTAGGTACAGTAGTCCATTAAAAAAATCATCATCGGTTATTAGATTAATAATGAGTCAGACAAATATTGAAATATATTATGCCAATTTTTCCAAAAATAATTCTCTCTTGGAATATTCCATCATCTGAATTTTTCTTTGGTTTTGAGTAAAATAATTCAACTCATAGACGTCTTAAAACATATTAACGATTAGCAGGCACTGCAACCCAGCGGACCAGGCCTGCCCAACTGAGGAGGGTAACTTATATACGTGGTGAATTATATTTGCCATTTTAACACTTTACATGAATTGACATTTTAAACTGTTTCCAACACTTGTTAAATAAAAGCTGCGTTATATTTTTGGAATTCATGCCTCTGTCATAATTGAACCTATTAAGGGAGGCTTTAAAATCGGTCCACGACATACACTTACATTTAGGGTCCACGGGTTCCTCCTGCCCCTTAGCAGGAGTGGGCGTTGTCAGTGACTAGCTTACATGTGGTAACCTCAGTCACGGTTACCACATTTTGGTACCACCACTAGTGTGCCCTTGAGTAAGGCACTAGTGTGCCCTTGAGTAAGGCACTAGTGTGCCCTTGAGTAAGGCACTTAGCCTCAGTTACTCCAGGGAGAATGTCCCTGTAATTGGTCATTGTAAGTCGCTTTGGATAAAAGCGTCAGCTAAATGAAATGTACTCTTTAAAACAGCTGCTAGTTATGGGTACTTTTTACTGAAGTACATTTCAAAGCCCTCTTTACTTTTACTTGAGTAAAGAAGTTTAGTCAGTACTTCTACTTCTACCAGAGTATTTTAAACACGAGTATCTGTACTTCTACTTGAGTAAAGGATGTGTACTGCAGCCCTCTGTGCTCTGATATAAAAACCTTTGAATTGAATTGAGAGATAGAAAGTTAGAGGGAAGTTCCTCTTACTTCCAGCAGGAGTCTCACAGCCTCAGTCTTCCCACAAAGAGACGCTTCATGGAGAGCTGTTCCTGCCTTCGTCTGACGGTTAATGTCAATACCAGCCTGGATGAGGAGTCTGAGGAAGAGGAGGAGGAGGAGGAGGAGGAGGAGGTGGAGGAGGAGGAGGAGGAGGAGGTGGAGGAGGAGGAGGAGGTGGAGGAGGAGGAGGAGAGAGGAGGAGGAGGAGGAGGAGGAAGCAGACAAAAAAGGATGCAGAGAAGAGATTTAGGAAAGAGAGAGATAAATTGTGTGTAAAAGTGTGTGTGTGTGTGTGTGTGTGTGTGTGTGTGTGTGTGTGTGTGTGTGTGTGTGTGTGTGTGTGTGTACCTGATGATGTCTATGTGTCCGTTCTTAGCGGCCAGGTGCAGAGGAGACGTCCCGTTGGGGTCCGTCGTGTCGCCTTTCTTAGGCTCCAGGAGAGCAGCACACATGTTACTGGAGAGCAACAACTGCACCACCTGCACACACACACACACACACACACACACACACACACACACACACACACACACACACACACACACACACACACACACACACACACACACACACACACACACACACACACACACACACACACACACACACACACACACACACACACACACACACACACACACACACCAATACCAAAGTATTAGCTAATAATCAGAATCTGTAAGAAGCTGTCAGAAAAATGAAGTGAAGGAGAAAGTATAATACTGGCTTCCAAACTGTGGTGGAGTAGAAGTATAAAGGAGTATAAAATGAAGAGTACAAGTACATCTAACTTGTATTATATTAAAGTACTTGAAGTGTGTTCTCACCCCGACTCTCCCGAACTCACAGGCCAGGTCCAGAGGAGTCTTCCCAGCGTTGTCCACGATGCAGGGGTTGGACTGATGCTGCAGCAGCATCTCAGACTGCAGGGGGAACAGGGGTTAGATCACTGATCACTGATCAGGCCTCGGGACACACTTTTTTCCTTTGTCAATAAGTCGCGACCCGAAATGTTGAACCACTCAAATCTATTCAACAAAAAATCGTGCTGCAATATATAAGCTTTTTCAGCATACAATATGAATTAAAGTGAAATACAGTGCATATATCGCTTATATCCAGACCCGGCGCCGTGGGAGGGCCAGATGTGTGAGTTCTTCACTCACACATCTGCGTCCCATCAGTTGAGAACCACTGGGTTAGATTATATACATTTAATCAAAATCCCAATATAGACAGGTGCAATATCCAAACAGCATGAAGCGTTTGATATATATTCTGAAACGGACCAATCTGCACAATGACTACTTTTACTGTCGCTACTTTCACTATATTTTGATGAGAATACTTTTCTACTTTCACTTGAGGAACATTTTGAATGCAGGACTTTTACTGTAACAGAGTATTCCTACACTCTGGTACTTCTACTTTTACTGAAGTACAAGATCTGAGTACTTCTACTTTTACTGAAGTACAATATCTGAGTACTTCTACTTTTACTCAAGTACAAGATCTGAGTACTTCTACTTTTACTGAAGTACAAGATCTGAGTACTTCTACTTTTACTCAAGTACAATATCTGAGTACTTCTACTTTTACTCAAGTACAAGATCTGAGTACTTCTACTTTTACTCAAGTACAAGATCTGAGTACTTCTACTTTTACTCAAGTACAAGATCTGAGTACTTCTACTTTTACTACAAGATCTGAGTACTTCTACTTTTACTCAAGTTCACGATTTGAGTACTTCTACTTTTACTCAAGTACAAGATCTGAGTACTTCTACTTTTACTCAAGTACAAGATCTGAGTACTTCTACTTTTACTCAAGAACAAGATCTGAGTACTTCTACTTTTACTCAAGTACAAGATCTGAGTACTTCTACTTTTACTCAAGTACAAGATCTGAGTACTTCTACTTTTACTACAAGATCTGAGTACTTCTACTTTTACTCAAGAACAAGATCTGAGTACTTCTACTTTTACTCAAGTACAAGATCTGAGTACTTCTACTTTTACTCAAGTAGAAGATCTGAATACTTCTACTTTTACTCAAGTTCACGATTTGAGTACTTCTACTTTTACTCAAGTACAAGATCTGAGTACTTCTACTTTTACTCAAGTACAAGATCTGAGTACTTCTACTTTTACTCAAGTACAAGATCTGAGTACTTCTACTTTTACTCAAGTACAAGATCTGAGTACTTCTACTTTTACTCAAGTACACGATCTGAGTACTTCTACTTTTACTCAAGTACATGATCTGAGTACTTCTACTTTTACTCAAGTACACGATCTGAGTACTTCTTCCACCTCTACTTAAAACTCATACATGTGTTCTTTGTGTTTACAGAACACCTCAGGGATGTAATAATGTGCCGTCCTGACGTCAACAGGAAATAACCCGCAGCCTTACTTTCTGACTGAGCGTCTGAACAGAGCGACCACAGTCTCGTAAACACACCTCCTGCTCTCTCTCCGTCTTTAACACAAATCACTTCTCTTGTTTATTTCACCCTGAAGCGTCGACAGCACAAATGGGTCATTTCAATCATCTCTCTCATTCATTGCAGTTTTCTATGAACGGAAACTCAATTGAATTTCATATTTTCAACTCATAACTTTAATTGAAATCCCAATATAGACGCAGTGCAGTATCCAAATAGCATGAAGCGGGAATATTTTTTCAATATCATTTAAAAGACATAATATGTGAAACTTTGCAAATTAGCATTAGTATCATTACTTATACACCACTGTATATATATATATATTTTGTATTAATTGTTTGTATAAATATATATTTTTTCTGTTTTATTCTATCTTTTTATTTCACATTTTTGCCTTTACTTCGTTGTTTTTATAAATATGTTTAGTTTTTAATTAATTTATATTTTTCTTTTATTTGCATTAACTTCTTATTTTTACATAAACATTATTAATACATTTTATTGTTTAGATGCACAGTATTTATTTACATTCGTAGAGTTTTATTCAAAATGATTCCACTTTTCTACTTAATATATATATTATTTTTAAATGTGTATTATTGTATCTTTTGATTTTCATTTATTATTATTTATTTATATATGTATTATTATTTATTTATTTATTGACATAGAGTTGTATGAATCCCTTTTTCTCCTGGGATAAATAGAGTATTCTGCGTCTGATTGGCTGACCTTGTGTTTTTAAACAAACCACAGCATCCTAATGAGAGAGCTGTTAATTACTACTTGATTTTACACAGTGGTGTAGCTGGGATGTTTTTACTGGGTGGACGCTATTTTAATGAGGTCATCCCAAACAATGCCACAAGTGCCCACGCGCGCAGTGCACTCACAGACCGGGCAGACAGGTCTACAGAAACTACCGGTATGCTTAGTCCTACTGCACTGCAAAAAGCAGACGGCGCTGCGCTCAACACACACACACACACACACACACACACACACACACACACACACACACACACACACACACACACACACACACACACACACACACACACACACACACACACACACTCTAAACCATCGACACACCGGCACATCAGTTACATAAACAATTTATAGGCCTAAGTTGCATAAATGCCTGCCATTATAGAGAGTTTGCGTTCTTGAGGGTAAGAGCTGCTGGTGGGGTCACCCTGGGGTCACCCTGGGGTCACGAGCGTGAGAACGAATCATCATTTTTTAAGGAAATCGTTTTTATTTGTTGTTATAATTACTGTGAAATGTATTATGATTATTACAACAAATACACACTTGCAACTGATAACACTGGCAATGATTTTATATTTATTAGACTATTCAAAAGAAATCATGCTTCAAAAAAGTGGGGGCTCCAAATAAGTGGGGGGACGGCGACCCCCCGCGTCCAACGACCACTACACCACTGCTTTTACAGCTTTTAGACCAGGGGTCTCAAACTCAAGGCCCGGGGGCCAAATCCGGCCCGCTACTTCATTTTATGTAGCCCCACAAGAGCTTGCAAAGAATATAATACGTTTATTATACGGTTACATGCCACTTTACAGAAGCAGGTTGCCCATAAACTACATGTCCCACAATGCATCTCGTTTTGTGACATGCGCACTGAAGAGACTTGAAATTATTTGCCCTGGACTTCTGCTTTCAGATGTAGTTAATTAATAAGTTATTATCCTATCCGATAATAATCCAATTCAGAGGCAATAATGTAATATAATACATTATTTTATATATATATATTATATATTTATATAGTTACAACCGGCCCTTTGAGTGCAACCTTTATGCGAATGTGGCCCGCAATGAAATTGAGTTTGACACCCCTGTTTTAGACCGTTTTGTCTCCGAGTTGAGCTGAAGAGATTCTGCAGCTCTGTGACTTCATCGCCTTGTTAAACTCAGAAAGACTTAAAGGGATGAAGGAATTACACCATTGTGCTTTCTAATTCTCCCTAAAACTGGGACAAATTACGGGAATAATCCACATTAAACTCGCTGGTCTCACACACACTTGTTGTTAAAGAAGAATGTGTGTCAAATCTGGTCGTTCAATGATTCATGTTTTAATCTGTGGTCTGTTTCAGTTTTTATAATGTATTATGTATGTGCCCTCACACACCGGGAGCAGCTGGATTACAGCAGTGTGTATAAATCATAGATATTTAATTAAACAGCAGCTCTGAATGAGTCTGATATATTTGCTGCTTTGAGGAGCCTGCAGCGGCTCTGCAGTTTCCAGAGATTGCTTTTCTGAACCTGAAAAATGCAATTTCTTTACCTTCTGTTTTCATTTGTTTCTTAACTCGCTTTCCTATGCATTCCTTTCTTTGACAAAGGGAAAGTGGGCACTACGCTGACAGCAGTGACCATTAAACTCTCTGAATAATAACGAGATATGAGTGATATCCAGGGTTTAGTCTGCACCGGGTAACATGTCTTGAGTTTAGGCCCCAATACTGTTAGAGCAGCATGTACAAATACATGGCAAATTAATTCAAAGAAACTAAACTAAATTCAAAGGGAAGTAGTTGCAGTTTTCAATAAAAAAATGTAATTAAATGATATCATGTTTGAGTACAATATGCACAACTTGTATATCCTGTGATGTTATTTTGCTCATTTTGCAAGCTGAATTATTTCAAAAAAGGTTACAAATATCAGAAAGCTTTAATGATATTTATATTTTATTATTTATATAGGATAAAAAAAAAGGTCCATCTTAACTTATCCAGGGTTTAGTTTGCACCGGGTAACAGGAGCGCTGCCCCAAAATGCAGATGTTCCCCGTAAAATGTTAACGTGATGCCAGAAAACAATATTTCTGTTTGTCAAAAACGGTATAATTCCTCCAGAAATATGAGTTTCAAACAGAGCGTCAGACGGGAGGGACAGCTTTGTTTTTACGGAGCTCCGACGTCACGATCTTGTTTACGGGGTCATGTTCTCCAGAGAATTTATATATCTTATAGACAAGATCAGAGACACAGTATTGCCCTCATATAATAGTTTATATTATACCGATACTATTGACATGTACCGATAATACATAAGCAATGTTATCAGATCTTAATCGAGAGAATTGATACATTTTTTATCAGCCACAGTATCATACTATATCTTTCTATTAACACCCCTGGTATTATTGCAATTTATTGCACGGCTTAGTTGAATACTCCATTCTGATTGGTCAATTTGGACAGTCCTGAGGTTGTTATTTATTGTTGCTAGCAGCCTGTTGCTAGGCAGAACAGAACGTTGCTCAATGCACAGAAAGAAGTCCGGTCAATTTAACGTCAGCTGTGGACAAACATTAGTCTATTTTCATCTGGACGACACTCTGGATTCACGACGGGCTAAACTGTCCCAACTGAAGAAAAAGAAAAAGAGACCACGAGTTTAGAGTTAATTATTATGTGATGTGTCCCTCACCACGTCGTAGTGTCCGTGCTGCGCCGCCAGGTGAAGAGGAATCTCGCCCTCGTCTGATTGGCCGTTC
>NW_022987568.1:12500-37500 GCF_902827165.1 Trematomus bernacchii
CTTCTCTGAGTCCTTTGAGCAAGGTGAGGCTCTGTTAGTGTCTGTGCAAGCTAGGATAGAAAGGAACTACAGCACCTAAGCTAAAGGAGGCTGACTTCACGTCACCACCGCTAAGCTAAAGGCGGCTAATGTTGTGCTATAAAGGAACTACAGCACGGTCACATGACTTCACGTCACCACCGCTAAGCTAAAGGCGGCTAATGTTGGGCTATAAAGGAACTACAGCACGGTCACATGACTTCACGTCACCACCGCTAAGCTAAAGGCGGCTAATGTTGGGCTATAAAGGAACGACAGCACGGTCACATGACTTCACGTCACCACCGCTAAGCTAAAGGCGGCTAATGTTGGCCCTGATGGCGTCTAGTCGTCTCATTTAGACACTCGTTAGCAACCAACGTTTTGAAATGTGAAATACTTTGTACGTATGAATAGTACAGTACAGAAACACAAGAAGTACAGCCCCAGTGGCCCAATGGATAAGGCACTGGCCTCCTAAGCCAGGGATTGTGGGTTCGAGTCCCATCTGGGGTAAAATGTTGTCGACTGGCACTATCATAGCTTTGGAAAGTGGACTTCTCTGAGTCCTTTGAGCAAGGTGAGGCTCTGTTAGTGTTTGTGCATGCTAAGTTTGGCTATAAAGGAACTACAGCACGGTCACATGACTTCACGTGACCACCGCTAAGCTAACGGTGGCTAATGTTGGGCTATAAAGGAACTACAGCACGGTCACATGACTTCACGTCACCACCGATAAGCTAAAGGCAGCTAATGTTGGGCTATAAAGGAACTACAGCACGGTCACACGACTTCACGTGACCACCGCTAAGCTAAAGGCAGCTAATGTTGGGCTATAAAGGAACTACAGCACGGTCACATGACTTCACGTCACCACCGCTAAGCTAAAGGCGGCTAATGTTGGCCGTGATGACGTCTAATCGTCTCATTTAGACACTCGTTAGCAACCAACGTTTTGAAATGTGAAATACTTTGTACGTATGAATAGTACAGTACAGAAACACATGAAGTACAGCCCCAGTGGCCCAATGGATAAGGCACTGGCCTCCTAAGCCAGGGATTGTGGGTTCGAGTCCCATCTGGGGTAAAATGTTGTTGACTGGCAGCATCATAGCTTTGGAAAGTGGACTTCTCTGAGTCCTTTGAGCAAGGTGAGGCTCTGTTAGTGTTTGTGCAAGCTAGGATAGAAAGGAACTACAGCACCTAAGCTAAAGGAGGCTGACTTCACGTCACGACCGCTAAGCTAAAGGAGGCTAATGTTGGGCTATAAAGGAACGACAGCACGGTCACACGACTTCACGTGACCACCGCTAAGCTAAAGGCGGCTAATGTTGGGCTATTAAGGAACTACAGCACGGCCACATGACTTCACGTCACCACCGCTAAGCTAAAGGCGGCTAATGTTGGCCGTGATGACGTCTAGTCGTCTCATTTAGACACTCGTTAGCAACCAACGTTTTGAAATGTGAAATACTTTGTACGTATGAATAGTACAGTACAGAAACACATGAAGTACAGCCCCAGTGGCCCAATGGATAAGGCACTGGCCTCCTAAGCCAGGGATTGTGGGTTCGAGTCCCATCTGGGGTAAAATGTTGTTGACTGGCAGCATCATAGCTTTGGAAAGTGGACTTCTCTGAGTCCTTTGAGCAAGGTGAGGCTCTGTTAGTGTTTGTGCATGCTAAGTTTGGCTATAAAGGAACCACAGCACGGTCACATGACTTCACGTGACCACCGCTAAGCTAAAGGTGGCTAATGTTGGGCTATAAAGGAACTACAGCGCGGTCACATGACTTCACGTGACCACCGCTAAGCTAAAGGCGGCTAATGTTGGGCTCTAAAGGAACTACAGCACGGTCACATGACTTCACGTCACCACCGCTAAGCTAAAGGCGGCTAATGTTGGGCTATAAAGGAACTACAGCACGGTCACATGACTTCACGTCACCACCGCTAAGCTAAAGGTGGCTAATGTTGGCCGTGATTACGTTTAGTCGTCTCATTTGGACACTCATTAGCAACCGACGTTTTTAAATGTGAAATACTTTGTGCGTATGATCTGTACAGTACAAAAATACATGATATATTGGCCCAATGGATAAAGCACTGGCCTCCTAAGCCAGGGATTGTGGGTTCGAGTCCCATCTGGGGTAAAATGTTGTTGACTCGTAGTATCATAGCTTTGGAAACTGGACCCTCCTGGATATCTAGTTGGTAACGCACTAAAAACAGCATCAGTAACAACAGAAGTACACAAATTCAGGCACAGCAAATCTTGGATCCTCTGTGTCCTTGAACGGGAAACCCCAAAAATGAACTTCTGGTCAGATTTTTTTATTTTCTAAATTCTGCAAATTTCCAAAAATCTAATATTTTTAAGAAAAAAGACAAACACTTTTTTCCCAGATCCTAAAAATGTTTCTTAGTTTTTTCTAGGAATTCAAAGAAACAAAGAAATCACTTTTGATCAGACCTCAATAATTCTTTCTCAAAAATGTGACTTTTTTTTCTCAGAATTTTGACATTTTTCTCAGAACCCCCCAAAATGAACTTTTGGTCAGATTGTTTTCCCTCAAAATTCTGCAAATTTCAGAAATTCCCAAAAAATATTTTGGGAATTAAAAAATAAATAAACTTGTGGTCAGACCTGAATAATTATTTCTCAAAAATTTGACATTTTTCTCAGAATTTTGACATTTTAAACTTTTGCTCGGAGCCCTGTCTGTTATCAGAGGGTCTCTCTGTGCAGCCCACACATCAGAGTGGGCTGTGGAGAGAAGCTCTGCTCGTTGTAGAGCTTCATCGCTGCAGAGAATAAAGACAACAGAAGAGCAGAGTCATACGGACACAGAGCTGCAGACAATAGAGAGGTTCATGTAGCCCCAGTGGCCCAATGGATAAGGCACTGGCCTCCTAAGCCAGGGATTGTGGGTTCAAGTCCCATCTGGGGTAAAATGTTGTTGACTGGTAGTATCATAGCAAGTGGACCCTCCTGGATATCTAGTTGGTAAAACACTGAAAACAGCATCTGTAAATAGAGAAGTAAACAAACTCAGACACAGCAAAGGTTAATTGTCTGCTTCCTGCCTCTGTGTCCTTGAATGCACCACGGTCTATATACTGCTGCTCAATCTTCTGGGATTTTTTTCTTTTTCATTCACAGAATTCTAACTTATTTCTCAGATAAAAAAAAATAATTCAGTTCAAAATTCTCACTGTTTTTCTCAGAATTCTTAATTTTTATTAAGGAATTCTTAAAAAAATCCCAAATATTATTATATTTCTCAAAATGTTTTAAGAACAATAACAAAAAAAACGTTTAAAAAATGTGACTTTTCTCAGAATTTTCAATGCAGGTATTTTAATTCTAACAGACTCTTTCACAGTTTGGTATCAGTCCTTCTACTCAGGTAAAGCATCAGATGACTTCCTCTCATCAGTGGATCCCTTATTTCACTACACACGAGTCGTCCCCCACTTCTCTCTGCTCTCCAGGGTTACACAGGGACACTGTTACACAAAGCTGCAGCAGAGAAGAGTCAGTAAAGGGTTCATGCAGGCGGAGGGAAGCCCTGGCTTTCACCACGTAGTAAAACTCACCATGCAATATTGATATCCCCTTTCTCTTTCTCTACTCTACACATCCCTCTCTGTACATCTGGCTGCCTTCGACTACTTCCCTCCTTCCTCTCCATTATCTCTTCTCTTTCCATCTTCTGCTTCCTGTACCTGACACCGATCCCCTTCTCCCAGTAGTTGTGGTACACAGAGCTCACCAAACACTGAAGTACAAAGTAGAACACCTCATGGATATCTAGTTTGTAACGCACCTAAAACAGAATCTGTAAGTACAGAAGTACACCAATTCAGATTCAAACTAAATTTGACTTTGGCTCGGATCATGTAAAAATGACTTTTTCCTCAAGATTCTGAGACTTTGAGAAAGAAATATATATTTTATTTTGTCTCGGAATTCTGACTTTCTTCTCAAAATAAAACAAAAACACCCTTTTCTCAGAATTTAGAGATTTTCTGAAAGGAATTACTATTTTCTCAGAACCCCAAAACATATAACTTTTGGTCAGATCTAAAAAGAAAATTATCCAAATTCTTCTATTTTCAGAAAATCAAATATATTTTTCGGATTCAGAATCAGGTTTATTGCCAGCTGGGTTCGCACATACTGTACTAAGAATTTGACTTGATGTCATGGTGCATACATCAAATATAAAAAACAAGAAATCTAATATAAAACACAAAATCTTTTACACTCTTTTTCAGACTTTTTTTCTAGGAATTCACTTTTGGTGAGACCTGAATAATTGTGTTTAAAAAATGTGACTTTGTTTACAACGCTGCTAATGCTACACCGTAAGAGCTAACGCATTAGCATTTGGACCAAAAGTGGTAAAGACAAGACTCCATCTTTTTGAGGGAGGTTTCCTCATCTCACTCTTTTTGAGATATTCCTTTAAACACAATGCTAGCTTTGCATTTAGCTTACCCACACACACACACACACACACACACACACACACACACACACACACCCACACGCACACCCACACAGCAGTTGGTGCTTGTGTGTGTGTGTCTCTCTCTCTCCCTGATTGTCTCCAGGTGCAGCCTCTCCCTCAGGTGCTCCCAATCCCCAATCAGGGCCTCCTTAAAGGACCTGAGGAAGGCTGCAGTGGCCCTCTCCTTCTCCTCTGGCTGCATGTGTGTAGCATGTCTCTGTCTCTGTCTCTGTGTGAGACCTGTGTTTTGTTCATCATTAGGAGATGTGCTCCAGTGTATATTTGTGTTCTAGTTTATTTTAGTTTGCTTTGCAAGTTGGCTGGCGAGCCCTTTTTCTTTTGTCCATTAAAAGACCATCTTGTGGCTTCACAGATCAGTTTCCTCTCCTTTTTCTCTCGCCCGGTCATTTTATATTTTGTTACTTCCCTCTGGTTCCCCTAGCCCAGTAGGGAACGTAACACATGGGGACTCGTCCGATCTTTGAGACAAGGGGTGAGTGCTTGATTGATTGTTGTGTAGTGTTGATTGTCTTTGGTGGTAGTAGTGCTGTATAGAAGTGTAGCATTGGCTGAAGTCTCTACTGTTGAACAGCTTCCTCAGTTTAGACAGGGGAGTGTCTAGCTGGGCTGAATCAGTCCTTCCTTCAGGCACTCATTTATTATTTTGCCTTTTTTATTTTCGGGGTAATCCTGGGTGGGGATGTAGTCCCTGTTGGGGGCAGGCGTTTCAGGGTTTCGGCCGCTGATGTTTGCCTTTAAAGTCGCCTCGAGCCCGGCACGCTCCAGAAGATAGGTAGGGAAGGTTGTGGTAGGCAGGATCTGGGGAAGCTTGTTATTTGGAAGACTAGAGTCAATGTTTGTGTAGCATCAGAGCTATTTGAAGATGAGTTTGTGTTTAGTATGGCCTCTCTTGTGTGGAGCGAGTCCTCTCATACTGGTTCTAAATTAGATGCCAGGTTGAAAGTGAGGTTAGCTCGTCTCCAGTGGGAGAAGGAGGAGCGTGAGCGAGAGTTTCAGCTCAGGAGGGAGCAGGAGATCAGGAAGTGAGATGCAGACACAGCTTTCAGGATGCGTCAGCTAGAGCTGCAGACAGGTTCAGTGGGGTCCTCTTCGGGTACACAACCATTGTCAGGTTCTGATGCTGCTTTTGATGTTGGTAGCAACATTCAGCTGGTTCCAGTATTTCGTGAGTCTGAAGTTGAGTCATACTTTGTTGTGTGAGCGCATTGCTGCTGCTTTGCACTGGCCCAAAGATGTGTGGGCCATACTGATACAGTGCAAGCTAGTTGGTAAGGCTCAGATGGTTTGCTCTTCTCTTCCTGTTGAAGATAGTATTGTGTACGAAAAGGTTAAATGCGCTATTCTCAAAGTGTATGAGCCTGAGGCTTATAGACAGTGTTTTCGTGGCCTAAAGAAACACCTGGCCAAACTTTTGTAGACTTTGCGATAGAGAAGAGAAAGCTATTCAACGGATGGCGTAAGGCATCAAAGTCTGACGACTTCAGTTTGTGATCTCATAGTGCTGGAGGAGTTTAAAAACTGTCCCAGAACATACTGTTCATTTAAAGTGGACCTATCATGCTATATTTGAATAATATAGTGTAGGACCATACCTATATAAGGCATATTTATACTTTTTTTTTTTCAAAATACCAAACAGATCATGCATTTTAGCCATGCCTCATTTTGCTCAATTTGAAATTGTTTAGCTCTGTGTTTGCAAGGGCAGATCCAGTGAGAACAGCACCATCTAGAGGCCTGGCATATGTACTACAGCGTCTCCAGAGCTTTCGAACGGCAGTGGCTGTCTCCTCCTGATTGGTGGAGTTGGCCCAATAGGCGTAGCGCCACCGTCCTGACGTCAGGACAGTGTTCAAATCTGGATCAGTTTTTATCAGATCCGTTGCAGCCCCTTTTTTAGAGATTTGGGTATGGAGGAAAATAGAGAGGGTTGTGTTTTCTGACACTTGGTGAGTTCCCTGGAACACCGGGGACACATATTCATGTAGAAAAGACGTACAAAAGTGCACTTTGCATGATAGGTCCCCTTTAAATGAACGAAAAAGAACCTCCTTGCAGCAGGCTGCCAACATGGCGGATGAGCTGGTGTTAATGCACAGTGGTGTTTTGGCTCAGAGCAATTCTCCCATCGCGTTTCTTTGCGTAAAGCTTGTAACAGGCGTGCCACACATTCTCACTCTGTTTCTCTTCCAGGACCCAAGAAAAAGAGATTGTGTTTCTTTTGTCTTCACCCTGGTCATCTAGTGGCAGAGTGTGTAGCTCGGAAGAAGCAGGTGGCAGCTTCCAAGCGGTCTGTGGAAAAACCAAAAGGCCGGCACCCAGTTGAGATGCGACAGAGTGGTGAGTTGCAGTTGAGTTCTGCGTCCGTCCGTGACAGTGCTGTGGGTGTTCCCGTCTCTGAAGCGGTGGCTGTGGACCTGGCTCAGAGCGATGTGGGTCTGTGTTCAGTGAGTGATGTGTGTGTTCCGTGAGTGATGTGTGTGTTCCGTGTGTTGCTCCGGTGTTGGCTGCTTGTGAGCAGTATAACGTATGTTTTATGGGGGGGGGGGGTGTTACCTGCCGCACTTGGTGTGTGTGCTTTTGTGTGTCTCTCTCTCCCTGATTGTCTCCAGGTGCAGCCTCTCCCCCAGGTGCTCCCAATCCCCAATCAGGGCCTCCTTAAAGGACCTGAGGAAGGCTGCAGTGGCTCTCTCCTTCTCCTCTGGCTGCATGGTCTCTGTCTCTCTGTGAGAACATTTTTGATTTTAGAGGAAAGCATAGGTTCAGGTTCGGTAAATGAACAACTTTATTTCCCAAATTGTATTTTTATAGCGCTTTTCTCGAACCCAAAGACGCTTAACATTAATAAAACAGCATGGATCAATTAATAATAGCTTAGATTTATATAGAGCCTTTCATGGGACCCAAGGTCGCTTTACAAAGAAGAATAGGGCAGGGGGGTGGTGAGCAGGCCAGAGTCTGAGGACCGCAGGTTCCGGGGAGGGGCATGTGGGCGAAGGATGTCCGATAGGTACTGGAGGGCATGGGCATGGAGGGTCTTGTAGGTAAGGAGGAGGACTTGTAAGTTATGCGGGACTTGACCGTCAGCCAGTGGAGGTGGATGAGGGTGGGAGTGATGTGCTGCCACGGCTTTGTGTGAGTACCCTAGCAGCACAGTTTGGACATTTAAAATGGAATGTTTGGCTTTCTAATAATACACATCGCACACATATTGTTTCCTCATTTCCTTTCCTCTTCCCTTCCCTGGTTTCCTCTCCTCTACTTGCTCTCATTTCCTTTCCTCTGTTATTCTCTTCTCTCCTCTAGTTTACTTTTTCTCGAGTCTCCTATAGTTTCTTCCTCTCTGATTTCCTTTCCTCGCGTTCCTTCCTGTGAGACAGCGACCCTTTAGCGGTTAGGAGGTAGAGTTGCAAACCATGGTGACTTTTATTTGTCAAACACCAGAACAGATAGCCAGCATGTAGGTGTTCCCTAGTGATGGCAGTTTGACACTGAAGCTTCGAACGGAGCTTCAACCCTGGACTTCCTATTCCATAGAAGCAGTGATTCGAAGCTTGCTTCAAATCACGCGACGTGTGACGTCCGAACCAGCAACTGCTTCATTTCCTGAATGAATCAACTCACTGGTTCGCCGTCCAATCAGGTGATTCAATGCACTGCCTCGTCTCTATTCTGACTGGTTGAAACGGTTTTGAATTTGAGAGCTTCAACACTTTATAACCGCTCTAAACAATGCGCAATGTGTGGGTTGTTGTCGTAGTTTGCGTTGTTGCTGTTGAGTTGTTGGTAAGGTATTGCATTTGAATTGGGTCATCATAGAGCAAGCCAGGAAGAAAGATAGGTCGTTCTGAATCGGGAAACACTTTGAAATGTGGAGAAGTTGTGAACAAAAAGACAATTATGAGTAATATAAAAACAGTTCAATAGTTTAAGGAATAGATAGCCCAGTGGATAGAGCCGGCGGCCCGAATGCGGCGATGTCCTCAGCGCAGTTGGTTCAAAGCCAGGAATGGGTGAGCTTTTAATCATTGCTTTTCTACTTTAATACTTTAATAACTGATGAAAGGCCCAATGTCCAGCACTCTCTGGTCTCTTCTCAATAACCCAATACACACTTATCAATCTTTCATTGCAAATAGAACATGATATTCAGTCTTAGTGTGTGTGTGTGTGCATCGAAAGGCAAAGATACCTTAAACCCACTGCAGCCTTGCACTTCACCAGGAGAGGTCGCTGTAACTGAAGCTTCGAGAAATGAACCTATTTCCGACACAATTGTCCAAGTGGTTCGATGCTTCATTCAAAGCTTCGTTTGCCATCACTAGTGTTCCCCACTCTCTACAGGTTCCCGCTCTCTGTGCATGTTCACCCCTTTCCTCTCCGACTGAAGACTGGCTCATTTATAGAGGATCTTCCAAGGATGTAATTGGGAGAAACCATTCACAGGTAATGATAATAAAACCACACGTCATCATAATTGTCATAAAGAACATCCACAACATCACGTTCATAGCATAACCAGTTGTTTCTACCCATCTGTTAATTTAACCCAAGAACAACATTATAACTGAACAGAATAAACATAAATACATTCCCACCTAAAACAGAAACCCCTGCGCCTATCTCGCCACTTGGTTCGACCCGGAACCTTCTTTAGTGTTTGTTCCCCCCCGAGGACCTTTTGGCCAAACACACTGGAGCGGACACCGGACGAAACAACATGGGTGAGTGATCGATGTAAACTTTACACAGTGGTCACTTCTACAATTAATGCAACTTAAAGTGGACCTATCATGCTATATAATAATAATATAGTGTAGGACCATACCTATATAAGGCATATTTATACTTTTTTCTTTTTCAAAATACCAAACAGATCATGCATTTTAGCCATGCCTCATTTCGCTCAATTTGACATTTTTTAGCTCTGTTTTAGCAAGGGCTGATTCTGTGAGAACAGCACCACCTAGAGGCCTGGCATATGTACTACAGCGTCTCCAGCGCTTTCGAACGGCAATGGCCGTGGCTGTCTCCTCCTGATTGGTGGAGTTGGCCCAATAGCCGTAGCGCCACCGTCCTGACGTCAGGACAGTGTTCAAATCTGGATCAGTTTTGATCAGATCCGTTGCAGCCCCTTTTTTAGAGATTTGGGTATGGAGGAAAATAGAGAGGGTTGTGTTTTCTGACACTTGGTGAGTTCCCTGGAACACCGGGGACACATATTCATGTATAAAAGACGTACAAAAGTGCATTTTGCATGATAGGTCCCCTTTAACGTCATGATGTATACACGCTCAAACATATTATTTGCACCCTGATTAATCTCAACCGCTGTCAATCTCACACAATCATAAACACTTTGGGTGCTCTCGCTAACTCCCCTCTCTTTCCAGGTGGAGCCGAGGACCCGACCATCTGCCAGACGACATTCCAATTAATGCGGTTTAATCATTTAATAAATACTACCTCAATAATTAGTATAAAATGTGCAAATATGCAATGCCAAACTGTACTGTGCGATCGCGCTAATAAAGTGCAAACTGTTCACTAAAGTGCTGAGTGACTTTTTCTCTGTGCAAAGGGAAGTTGTTTCATAAAGTGCATTTTTTTTTTTTAAAGATTTAGGTAGATTAGAAGTTCTGTACTGCATCATATCACGTCTGGTCTCGGCGCAGTGCTAGGTGGCTGCCTGTGTAAATATATATATATTTGTATATATAATATCTACATTTATATTTTCTTTTCTTTCTATTCTTGTTAATTTGTAGTTTTGTTTTATTGTAAAATGCCTTGTCTTTTATGCTGCTGCAACAAAAACAATTTCCCAAATTGGGATCAATAAAGTACCATCTTATCTGATATCATCAGCATGTCGTGTGTTTTTATTTAAAGAAGACTATATGACAATTATATAAATGTAGTGGACAAAAGTACAATATTGGCCTCCAAAAACAAAGTGGAGTAGAAGTTTAAAGTGGCATACAATGGCCACACACACACACACACACACACACACACACTGACCCATTTTCAGTAATGAGGGGCTTTTATGCCTCTGAGGCTTTTGTTAAAACACACACTTCTACAATCTGCTGTGTGTGTGAACAGATCTCTCAGCACAGAGACGTGTTTGAGTGCTTCGTGTTTCCACGTCTCATTACTTCCTTTAAGAGACATCGTGCGTAGAAACCAACAGACCAACAACACTGGTTATCCACTGGTCGATACACCCTACTGTTTCTAAAATGTTCCGTCTGTGCCGAGTGTATTGTGTTCGAAACTGTTGTACTACTAGGGTTGCAAAATTCCGGGAATTTTCAAAGATGGAAACTTTCCACGGGAATTAACGGGAATTTATGGGAATAAACTGGGAATTTTTCAAACTGAAGGTTGGCTCTTCATAGGGAACTTAAATATAGTTGGGGAAAGTATATTTTAGCATAATCTTGACTAAAACAAACATGCCATTCAAGTACACTTGAATATCCATGCCATAGCACACTGCTTACTGCATGGCTATTGAGACCACACAAAGGTTCGCAACAGGCTCACAAATGTGAGAGTGAAAAAACTGGTTGGCATTCGGGCAAACCTAAGGCTCTTTGAGCCGGACACAGAGCCATCCTCAACAAGGCTGGACAGTGACACTGAAGAGGAAGAGTGATGTTGAAGAGCCCGTTGACTGAAAGGGTTTAGCCAAAATGCAGAGGGTTGCTTGAAGGAAGGTTTGCATGTTTAATGGGACTTTGTGGAGGGAGAGGGGCTCTTTTCATTTAACATGTTGAATGGGACTTTGTGGGGATTTTTGTTCATTTTTTAATGAGTGGGGTTGGGGGGGGGATGAGTAACATTTAACTCAACATTCCTGTTTTCGTTCTTCAATGACACAAATAATTGTTCAATAAAATAATTAAAACTTGTTCTGTTCTACTTAAAAAAACATTCTTTTAAAGAAAATCTGTTGAAATGTCATGTTTTTTTGTTTAATTTTGCATCGAATATTTCCAAAATTCCCCAGCTTAACTTTCCGGAGATTTACCGAAAACTTTCCGCCCCTTTGCAACCCTATGTACCACGTCATCAGTTTTGACCTGGAAGTGTGTGTGAGCAGTATGACCAGAGGCCTGTACTACGAAGCTGGATTTTCGCTAAGCCGGCTGACTTCAGGGAAAACTCGGGCTTTCCGGTCCTACGACGCTGGTTCTCTTTTTAGCGGGCTAGATCTCCATGGTAACTTATGCTGAGCGGCTAACCTCCCCGGGAGGAGGTTAGGTGGCAGGCTAAGAGATCAACTCAGTGAAAGCACCGCCTGCTGACCAATCAGAGCTCCGTGTGCGGAGTTTAAAGCGATCAATTCATATTACAGGATAGAGGAAATACAGAAAAACTGCCGTTGCAGGAAAGACGGCCGGCAAAAATCAACTGACTGTGTGAACGTGAACATTAATAGAATATCCCCTCCCATCTTCAGAGCAATCTGACATTTATAACATTAGCGTTAAGAAAGCTTACTTAAATATCTGCCACGACATAAGTAACCGGATCAGAGTAACATTAAGTACAGTCCGCGGCACTGTGAGTGCAGACGTCGATGTGTGCCATTATCATTCATATCATATCACATCATAATGTATCATATATTTCCTTATCTGAATCAGCTTCTTGAGCCGTATCTGGCCGTGCAACACTCACAGTGTCACATACTGTATGCAGAAGTATTATTTTAAGCAACACATTAAGTTGACGAAACACTCGAGTCAAATGTAATTAAAGTCAGATCCACTCGTGTCTTGGACGGGGCAGTGATATCATAAACCTGTTAATGTACGCATTCAAACACTTTTTCTGTTACCAGCTGTATTCACCTTGCAGGTGCAGCTATGTGGCTTTTATCCTGGATAAAGTGTTTAAGTCATGGATGTTTAAAGTTTAACTTCTTCATATTTGACTAATATTAAAGTTCACTTTTCATTCAGGAAGTATGACGCTGCGCTGTCAGTACGCTTCTCCATGTTTGTGATTGGTCGAATGCTCCAAATACCACCCCTTTCATGTGAACGCGCACCTAACTAGATAGGACACGGCTGGCTTGAGTTAATGAGTTGATAACCAGCGTCGTAGTACAGCTTAGCGAGAGCGCATATGTTTTGAATTGGGCCAACCGGCTAACTCATATATAACCTCATATCCAGGTTAGGTTGAACCGGCTTCGTAGTACAGGCCTCTGGTGAGAGCCTGTTACTGGAGTGTGTCCACGTTCAAACACACACACTCAGAACAGCATTGAAATTGTATTTTGGGACGTGGACACTGACCTCAGAATCTAGGGTCCTTCACCCAACTTAACAAAACAACAAAAAACAACAACACACCTGGAACAGGATGCTGACACACACCAGGGAGTCTGAGGAGTGGGCAGTGAAGAGCAACACAGCGTGGGTCATAATGAAACCATGCAGAGGAAGCTAGGAAACACAGCCTGATGTTTCTGACTCTTTCACGGTATAGGGAATATAAAATATGCTATAATAGGTAAGTCTCTCATTTCCTTTCCACTCGTATCCTCTTCTCTCCTCTCGTTGACTTTTTCTCGTGTCTCCTAGTTTCTTCCTCTCTGATTTCCTTTCCTCTCCTCTCATTTCCTTTCCTCTTGTTTCCTCACCTCTCCTCCTGTCTTTTTAATTGTATAGCAGATTTACTGCAGCATTGCAAAGACACACACACACACACACACACACACACACACACACACACACACACACACACACACACAGTACTCAGATGCTTTACTTAAGTACAAGTAGAAATACTATTTTTAATAATACTCCATAAAACTGCTGCTCCCTGCTGCTTTAATGGCTTGTTAACACCAGCTGATTGACACCACTTAGGGTATGAAATACACACACACACACACACACACACACACACACACACACACACACACACACACACGAGGAAAAATCCCAATGAAGGGCTTTTTCTCCCCAGTTCATTATGAGTCTCCAAGAAGAGCAAATGAATTTAAAATGTGCAGACTCATTAGACGTGTGAGCTCGTTATAAAAACTACATTTTGCTGATCCATGCGTCGCCATCACACACCTTATTTCTCACACTCGGCTGATGTGCAGCACTAAATACCGCGGGAGGATTTGGGGGCCAAAGAGGCAATACCAGTAAACACACTAATTAGATTACACTGCTTTCACTTACAGAGGATTACTCCTGATCTCTATCTTTACAGAGAAATATCACTTTATTCGCCACACTTTAAATAAGTCTCACACGGCTGAAGCTGTGGTGACTCATGGTTGTTAGAATTAGCATTTTCCACCTCGTGAAGCTTCTAAGGAAATGTGTTAAAGTGGACATTTTGTCAGGTATATCAGTATGTAGTGTCTCTACTTTAAAGAGTCCTCTCCTGCTGATGTTCAGGTGTATATCAGTATGTAGTGTCTCTACTTTAAAGAGTCCTCTCCTGCTGATGTTCAGGTGTATATCAGTATGTAGTGTATCTACTTTAAAGAGTCCTCTCCTGCTGATGTTCAGGTGTATATCAGTATGTAGTGTCTCTACTTTAAAGAGTCCTCTCCTGCTGATGTTCAGGTGTATATCAGTATGTAGTGTCTCTACTTTAAAGAGTCCTCTCCTGCTGATGTTCAGGTGTATATCAGTATGTAGTATCTTTACTTTAAAGAGTCCTCTCCTGCTGATGTTCAGATGTATATCAGTATGTAGTGTCTCTACTTTAAAGAGTCCTCTCCTGCTGATGTTCAGGTGTATATCAGTATGTAGTGTCTCTACTTTAAAGAGTCCTCTCCTGCTGATGTTCAGGTGTATATCAGTATGTAGTGTCTCTACATTAAAGAGTCCTCTCCTGCTGATGTTCAGGTGTATATCAGTATGTAGTGTCTCTACTTTAAAGAGTCCTCTCCTGCTGATGTTCAGGTGTATATCAGTATGTAGTGTCTCTACTTTGAAGAGTCCTCTCCTGCTGATGTTCAGGAGTATATCAGTATGTAGTGTCTCTACTGTGACATGTCTCCATTCTTTAATGTCTTAAATGTCTTTATTAACAGCTTCCAGAAACATTTATTGACACAATTAGTTTGATGTTTTTGTTGTAGTACTCATTTTGGCCACAAGAGGCTGAAGTGCACAACTACCCTGTGTTCTAAATATCCAGGCTTTCATTCAGGTGATTTCATACATGCATACATCACCAAAATAACTGTGTTTTTGTAAAGCAGGAAAAGGCATTTTTCTCATACTAATGTGCACTATTTAGGAAATGCAGATGGACCCTCTGATTACAGATGGGATAGCTCACTTTGTGGAGTGATTACAATGAGCATCTGTTGCAGCGTCGATCATAAAGGAGCTCGTGATGCTTGTAAAATAAAAACCCTGCTGGCAAGAAAACCTAAGTGGAGATGTGTCAGAAAACCCATGCAGTTATTTAATATCCAAACCAATTATTCATGTTATTTTATCCCCTTTTTCGCCAAATCTTTATAATAAAAAACCCCTCCATCAGTGTTTGAGTTTGACATTCTCGCTGTCCGTTATCGTCTATGATAGCCCGGCATTTTGTACGATTTATGATCAGAACTTATTTTTTTGTCCGTGTCACACATCTAAACCAGATGTTAAGTCTGTGGTTTCCTCATTTGTGTTTGGTTTGTTTTGAAACTCACAAACAGGCACGTAGCATCACAACACACACACACACACACACACACACACACACACACACACACACACACACACACACACACACACACTGAAAGGCTTTTAATGACATTAATACTCCCTTAATGTCACAAACACGCCACTCTGCTCTGAACCTAAGCTGAGTGGTATCCGGGATAATCCTTCTGCATTTAATACCACAGAGACAAAGTGAAACTATCATGATAACACAGCGTTTATATGAATGAGAGAGGAAGAGGAGGATGAGAGAGGAAGAGGAGGGAGAAAAAGGGAGGGAAACTCACCCGTCTGTATCCTGGAAGTTGACATTAACTTTCTTTGCAGAACCGAGGAGCTCTGAAACACAGATAAAGTGGAACATTAATGGGTTTCTGCAGCATGACAGTAATAGCTGGTCGATGATATCATAAAACAGCAATAAAGATATTATATTTATGTTTGTGTTTACAGAAACTCTGGGATGTATGACTCAAGTCTTTTTATTGGATCAAACAGGAAGTTATTAAACCTCCAACATTCAGAGAGTTCGCCCACAGGTGGAGGTCGGTTCGTCACGAGGGGAGTGTGAAGGGGTCGGGTTGGAATAAAGCACACAGCCAACATTTTTATTTCTACGCAACACATCTCAGTTTGGGACTAATAAAGTACGTCTAATGTGAACTCATTATTCCTTCATTTCCTGACCTTTGATTTAATGTCAGCTGATGATGCAGAACTGAGACACACACACACACACACACACACACACACACACACACACACACACACACACACACACACACACACACACTCACACACACACACAGGACAGGACAGTCCCTGTATTGTGGGGGAGAGACGGCTCCCAGCGTCACTGAGGGAACAACATTGATTTCCTAAGAGGCTATTTCTGGATGCTAATTGCAGGGATTTTCACACACACACACACACACACACACACGCACACGCACACGCACACACCCACACACACACATATGGAGAAAGAGCTTTCAAAGGCACTGTCTACATCATGTGTGTGTGTGCAGTGAAAGGGATGTAACACCATGGATCGGCTAACATTAGCATTAGCATTAGCATTAAAATAGAGGTGTGTCGAGTTTTTGTTCAACAAGTAGAAAGTTTAGCGACGTCAGCGACAGAATTTTTTTAGGAGAGAGAAGATGGAACACATTTTTAAATAGTGACAGATAAGCGCCATACAATGACAGGCTTCTTCCAAAAAACTAACCACACACACACACACACACACACACACACACACACACACACACACACACACACACACACACACACACACACACACACACACACTCACACTATACTATACTTTACGTCTTTGTTCACATCTGTCCAGCAGTCGTTAACTCTGAACTTTTGACTCCATAACGTCATGAGGCCTTCAGACTGACCCCGGATCAGATGTGGTTCTGACATTAAGAGTCCAGGAAATAGACAGAGCCGAAACACAGGACTAAAAACACACAATATAATCTGATTGAGTCTTCAAGATCTCAAGAGCTTTGTTAGGAAAACGTTTCCTTTGATGTAATTTTCTTCACTGGTTGGTCAATGCACTTTCTCTTCGCTGCCATTCATGGATTTCCTACATTTCCCAGAATGCATTTTCAACAACGTTCAAGGAAATGTCGCTGCTATTGATTAGCTGAGCTTTCGCTAAGCTAACTGTTGCTACACCTGTCAAGCTTTCTGTTCTCAGCAAATAATGACTGCAGTTTACAATCAAACTGTGGCAGATATACTATCTAAATGTGTAATATGTATATATATCTAAATGTGTAATATGTATATATATCTAAATGTGTAATATATATGTTTTATTTGAAAAACAATATGTTTTGGACCAAGGTAGAAAAAAGAAGGCTTCTCCTTTTAAGCTGTCTGAGCAGATGTCCATTTGTTAAAACGAGCAAAATAATACTTGTACACACACACACACACACACACACACACACACACACACACACACACACACACACACACACACACACACACACACACACACACACACACACACACACACACACACACTCTCTCTCTCTCTCTCTCTCTCTCTCACACACACACACACACACACACTCGTTTCCCAGAGATGCTGGACGGCACCATTAATACATAGTCATAATAAATAGTGAAACCATGGTTATAATAAGCCGTCATAGAACACACACAACACACACACACACTCCAACACACACACGGACACACACACAAACACACACACACACACACACACACATCCATGCCCAAACCAAAACCAAAATGAATGCTTGAATGCACAGATAAAGATTACACACACACACACACACATTTAAAAGAGCACACACACTATCTGTCTCTTCCACTTTACTTTGCCCACTGTTGCTCAAATGTTGCACACACACACATACACACACACACACACACAAACACACACACAAACACACACACACACACACACACACACACACACATACACACACACACACACACACACACACACACACACACACACTGCAGGCCTTATGGAGTCTGTCTGAAAGTGACAGCGGACAGATGTGTTTCAGTCGGCCTGCAGCGTGAAGTCAGACTGAGCCGAATAAAATACACAAATACTTCACCAGATGACGGATGGAAGAAGTACTAGGATCTTGAGTAAAAGTACCAATACTACAGTGTACACATACTCTGTTACGAGTAAAAGACCTGCTAATTCAAAGTGAAAATCCTACCTAAGTGGGAAAGGACAAACATATGAGCATCAGAGCACCAAGAGGTAATGCATTAGTTTAATTAAAAGTTGTATTAATACCATACATCTGCAGAATATATATTAATAAAGCTGTAAAATAAATACTTCTTCCACACTGGCTTTAAGAGGAGTGTGTTTTTCAGACGTGTTATTTTCAGTCTGATGATTCCCTGTTTTCTCACCGCTGGCAATACTTCCTCCTCTCTGGAGACAGAAGAGCGCCGTGTCACTGCTTTACTTTACATGCTTATATAACTCTGAGTCTGTTGGACCGTCTAATAACAAGGGACTTTATCTGGTTCTTTTACACGGGATACAGATTCATTACCGTGTTAGCAATTAGCGTTAGCTCTCTGGCTTTCTCAAGTGGATCTAACAGTGTTGACATTTACTCAAGTACTGTACACATTTAATTTACTAGTATTTTACATTTCATATTTCTACTTTACACACACACACACACACACACACACACACACACACACACACACACACACACACACACACACACACACACACACACACACACACACACACACTTTATGCTTTTCCTCAACTATCTGACAGCTTTAGTTAGTATATTATAAATAAAATAAATACAAATGAATAAAATGAATAAAATAAATTAAATAAATTAAATAAATAAAATAAATTAAATAAATTAAATAAATTAAATAAATAAATAATATTTAATAATTATGATTAATGTAATTTAAATTAAAGTCATCAAAGTTTGGTCCATCTTTAAAATAAATAAAGTAAAGTTAAATGAAACTATTTAATTAATAATATTAATATATATTTATTTAATTGTATTATATTAATTGAGTATTTCTACTTTTACTTGAGATAAAGACCTGAGCACTTCCCTCTCCTCTCTCTCTCTCTGGCAGTGAGGATGGAAACTCTGACGTTTTCCTGATGTTCTGGCTCCGATCGATCTGTCCTCATTTTCTCTGTTTCCTTCACCTCATCAGACCTCTGTCTTCCTCTACTCTTCTTCTAATGACTTCCATCCCTCCAGGTCCACATGGGAAAGGTTATACGAGATGTTAACGTGTTGTTCTGCGTCATAAAATACGCCAGTAAATACCCCACTGGTGAATTTAAAAACTGCTACTAACAAGTGTTTAAAAGAGACGACTAAACGCCATCACGCCCAACATTAGCCACCTTTAGCTTAGCGGTGGTGACGTGAAGTCATGTGACCGTGCTGTAGTTCCTTTATAGCCCAACATTAGCCGCCTTTAGCTTAGCGGTGGTGACGTGAAGTCATGTGACCGTGCTGTAGTTCATTTATAGCCCAACATTAGCCACGTTTAGCTTAGCGGTGGTGACGTGAAGTCATGTGACCGTGCTGTAGTTCATTTATAGCCCAACATTAGCCACCTTTAGCTTAGCGGTGGTGACGTGAAGTCATGTGACCGTGCTGTAGTTCCTTTATAGCCCAACATTAGCCGCCTTTAGCTTAGCGGTGGTGACGTGAAGTCATGTGACCGTGCTGTAGTTAATTTATAGCCCAACATTAGCCACCTTTAGCTTAGCGGTGGTGACGTGAAGTCATGTGACCGTGCTGTAGTTCCTTTATAGCCCAACATTAGCCGCCTTTAGCTTAGCGGTGGTGACGTGAAGTCATGTGACCGTGCTTTAGTTCCTTTAAAGCCCAACATTAGCCACCTTTAGCTTAGCGGTGGTGACGTGAAGTCATGTGACCGTGCTGTAGTTCCTTTATAGCCCAACATTAGCCACCTTTAGCTTAGCGGTGGTGATGTGAAGTCATGTGACCGTGCTGTAGTTCCTTTATAGCCCAACATTAGCCACCTTTAGCTTAGCGGTGGTGACGTGAAGTCATGTGACCGTGCTGTAGTTCCTTTATAGCCCAACATTAGCCTCCTTTAGCTTAGCGGTGGTGACGTGAAGTCATGTGACCGTGCTGTAGTTCCTTTATAGCCCAACATTAGCCTCCTTTAGCTTAGCTGTAGTGACGTGAAGTCATGTGACCGTGCTGTAGTTCCTTTATAGCCCAACATTAGCCACCTTTAGCTTAGCGGTGGTGACGTGAAGTCATGTGACCATGCTGTAGTTCCTTTATAGCCCAACATTAGCCTCCTTTAGCTTAGCGGTGGTGACGTGAAGTCATGTGACCATGCTGTAGTTCCTGTATAGCCCAACATTAGCCGCCTTTAGCTTAGCGGTGGTGACGTGAAGTCATGTGACCGTGCTGTAGTTCCTTTATAGCCTAACGTTAGCTCTTTACTTCAGAAATCATAAAGTGGTGTTAATATGTGGAGATTATCCTGCTGAACTCAACGTGTAAGTATCATAAACGTTTGTTTGACACAGAGATTATTTTCTGCAATAATCCAAAATCACATGGAGGAATCTCATTTTCTCTCTGTGTGTTGAATCCTGGTTTTGACCCCCTCATCCTTTCCTGACATCATAGTAAGCAGCGCCGCCTCTGAGTCATCAAATAAGGACAGGAGCTGTGTGAGACACTCATATAAGGACAAAGAGGGTGAGAGAGGGCGAGCTGCCAACATGTACACACACACACACACACACACACACACACACACACACACACACACACACAACACATACACACACACCACACACACACACACCACACACACACACACACACACACACACACACACACACACACACACACACACACACACACACACAAAGTGCTGTGTCATGACTGTATACACACAGTGATATACACACACATTACAGTGATTTGTGAACAAGAACATAACTCTGATGTCCCCGTATAAATAATTATCATTAATAATGTATCTGCTTATAAATACTGCAGGGCAGATTAACTGTGTGTGTGTGTGTGTGTGTGTGTGTGTGTGTGTGTGTGTGTGTGTGTGTGTGTGTGTGTGTGTGTGTGTGTGTGTGTGTGTGTGTGTGTGTGTGTGTGTGTGTGTGTGTGTGTGTGTGTGTGTGTGTGTGTGTGTGTGTGTGTGTGTGTGTGTGTGTGTGTGTGTAATACATGGTAACCGCAGGGGCCAGTTTGATTCCTGAGCAGGTAGCACACACACCATCTGCTCACAGCTCACTCTCACACACACACAAGTACTATCAGCAAATTGTATTTAATGTATTTCAAGTTTTTGTTATATGGCGGAATCTATAACAGTAGTAGAAGACTACATTAAATCATATTGAACAGTGGTGGAATAAGGCTTTTACTTTTAAAGCATAATCTAGTTAGTACAAGTAACATTTTAAAACCAACCCAAAACACAACTATCAATTAAACTCCTTTTGTTCATAAAAACTGGAACATAGTGACATCACTTTGGAACCCTCGCGTGTCTATTGGCTAGCGCTCCAACACATTGTACGTGGTAAGGGGCGGCACATCTCTAAGTGGTTGACCAATCACAACAGAGCCGGCCACTAACCAATCAGAGCACACTGGGCTGATTTGGATGTAAACTGTAATAGTAAGTTGTAAAAAATTACATTACATCGATTTTTGGACCAATTTTAAAGCAGGAAACCCTTAACAAAAATAGTTGTGGAGCAAACACACACACACACACACACACACACACACACACACACACACACACATACACTACATTTCTCCAGTATTTTATCGCCTGCCGCAGCAGAACTCTGGGAAAATACTGATTTCATGATGCAGCCTGCAGCCTAACTCTGTCCTCTGTTTCCCTGCCTACACACACACACACACACACACACACACACACACACACACACACACACACACACACACAGACACACACACCCCCCCCCCACACACACACACACACACACCCCCCCCACACACACACACACACACACACCCCCCCCACACACACACACCACACACACACACACCCCCCCCCCCCCACACACACACACACACACACACACACACACATACACACACACACGCACACACACACACACACACACACAACACACACACACACAACACACACACACACACACGAACACACACACACACACACGAACACACCTAGGGAGCACTGGGTTAGAGGCGGTTGCTAGGTAACAAGCATCCTCTAGCTCTAGCTTATAAATGTGTGCTGAACACGCAACCAGGAGGCTTCAGAATCACACACACACACACACACACACACACACACACACACACACACACACACACACACACACACACACACACACACACACACACCGTAATGAGAGTGTGACATCAGTATCTCCTCCACAGAGACTCCTGAACGATCAGCTGATTCTCTCTGCAGTGAAACAGCTTCACGTTACGCTTCACCTGCTCTACTGCGATTCCACATTGCCTTAAATGATCTTTCCACTTCCGGTTGAAGCGTATTCGATGTCACTTTGCATACTGTAGCATCCACCAGCTTTCTCAACCTTTCCTTGCCATAAAAGCTGTTTCTAAGCTTTTGAATGAACTGTGATTAAGTTATAACAGGATTTCATGCAAGCAACGCACCATTTCAATATGTGATTAATTTAATCCAAAAACGTATATTTGAGAATCTACAGCGATGTTTGGAGCTGTCTGCATTAAAAAAAATATGTAAAAAATGTGGTTGTTGAGACACGTGTTCTGCAATATGTGGCAACAGTTTTGCTGACAAACCTTGAGTATAATTTAATATAAAAGGACCAAAAGCCATTGTGAGCCTTGAAAAGAAAAAGCACTTTAGATTCGACTACTTTCTATGTCTAAAGCTTTCTATGCAAAATAAACAACTGGTTCTCCATTCATGCAAGCGGCACTGAAGTCCAAATAGAAATGCAATTCCAAAATGAAAATGAAAATGGTATTTGACATGACAACTATTCACATATTATAATTCATATTCAATGAAGCATGGAGGACAGAGTGAAGCCATTACTTTAAGAATGAATAAATTGGAGATTGGAAGTTGATTTAAATGAAAAAATATCTCCTTTTTAACCCATAATGCCTATAAAATCCCCCCTTCTTGCTGTGCAATTGACCCAATACCATTCATGTCACTCAGGGTGCATTATGGGACGATGCCATTGATTGACAGCTTCCTTACAGGTGCATTATGGGACGATGCAACGGCCATTAATTGCACAATGTCAAACTGGACGTCACATGATGCAACGCATAAACACAGAGATCGAACGTGTAAACACAACAATGGCAAAACAAACACATGCACACACACACACACACACACACACACACACACACACACACACACACACACACACACACACACACACACACACACACACACACACACACACACACACACACCCTCCCTCTTCCTTTTTCTGCTACCCTCATTTCCCCTCAGAAACTGATGTGTCAGGATCACATGTGCGTGAGAGAGAGCTTCAGATTGTTTTTCCCTTGTGATGGTGCGTGTGTGTGTGTGTGTGTGTGTGTGTGTGTGTGTGTGTGTGTGTGTGTGTGTGTGTGTGTGTGTGTGTGTGTGTGTTTGTGTGTGTGTGTGTGTGTGGAGTTAGCAAGGATATGACGTGTGTATTTATAGTAAATTAATTCAGCTGGCTATACTTCTGACTTCCTCTAGCACACTCTGAACAATACTCATCTGTGTGTGTGTGTGTGTGTGTGTGTGTGTGTGTGTGTGTGTGTGTGTGTGTGTTTGTGTGCACAACAGTTGGCATAGTGCACAGGACAGGATGATGAGTGGTGATTAGTTCCTAGCTCGCGATCCATATTTGTTCAGCTGCACACACACACACACACACAGTAACACACACACACACACACACACACACACACACACACACACACACACACACACACACACACACACACACACACACACACACACACACACACACACACACACACACACACACACACACACTGCCAGGTGAACAGGAAGTGGAGTGATTGAATTAGAGAGGAGAGACTTTCCTAACGGATACATCAGAGAGGAGAGGATGGATAAAGATGGGAGGTTAAAAAAACAATGACGGTTTGAACAGGAAGTACTTCTTCAGGAACAAACAGATTAAAGCTGTAATATAATTAATTATTGATGTGTTGATAAACAACTTTATGAATGTGTACCAGCTGACAGCTTCATGCATATCAGTTTCCAGTACCTTTCAGTTTATTTATTTATATTTTAGGTCTGTATTTTAATGTCTATAACAAACAAAATATCCAATTTTGTTTCGAAAACCCCCTTTAACCTAACCCTAACCCTTTATCCTAACCCTAACCCTATATATTTTCAACAATATGCCTTACTTGCGTCACTTATACATTACAAAAACATGTATTAAATGATGTTATTAGTTAAAAAGGAGGGTAATTAATAACAGAACACTTTCTTTCCCTGTTCCCCTTGACACCAACCCTAACCCTAATTTGTGGTTATTTGCCTCACTTAGACTTCCCACAAGATTTAATAAATGCTTTTATTGGTTAATAAGAGAGGTTATTAACCAATAATAATAACCACTTTCTTGTAACCAACCCTCTTGACACTAACCCTAACCCTCTCTGGTACAATATGCCTTACTTACCTCACTTAAGAACACCTTAAAACGTAATTAATTCTGTAGTTAGTTAAAGGTGGGGTAGGTAATTCACTTCAGAAACACTTTTTGTTATATTCCATGGAATGCTCTTAACATCCCGATAGCAATGAATATATTAAAACATGTCATCTGTGGAAGCCGTGGCGCTGTAAAAAGCACGACCAATCATCTGAGCCGGCCCGGCTAAAATAACTGGATGGCCTACCTGCCTTCCATCTCGTGCACAAACTTATCTCGTGCCCTCATTGGTCATGTGCGCGTTCGTGTGTGTTGGAGGAGGGGCTCTGTAAGGAAGTCTGAAGGAAGTGGCAGATTTTTTCCGGTTGTGTACTTTCAAATTCTAGCGCACTCGAGCTGGTTTCTCCATTCTTACCTACCCTACCTTTAAGGAAGGTTATTAAATAATAGCAACGATCAATTCGCTTTCTCTTATCGCCTTGACCCTA
>NW_022987568.1:42500-47500 GCF_902827165.1 Trematomus bernacchii
TTTCACACTGGGGACATGTCCACCAATGTTTGAAAATGGCTGATTTTTACACTCAATTTATTCCAGTTTCTGTTCATTATGAGGCTTAAAAAAAAGGTGTCTCCTTAATATTCATCAAGGATATGAGAGGGAGAGTGAAGGGGCAGCCAGAGCAGTTAAAGATAAGATACGATGTTGTTGAGGGTTCGTTGCCTTGCTCAAGGGCACCTCTCCAGGTACCAGTCCAAACTCTGTATTTGGTCCTATCGGGACTCGAACCGGCAACCCTTTGATTCCCAAGCCGAGTCCCTACAGACTGAGCCACCTTACACACAACACTTAGGAATAAGTTGTAAAATATGGCTGATTTTGACCCTCATTTTATTCCAGTTTCTGTTCATTATGAGGCTTAAAAAACAAGGTGTCTCCTTAATATTGATCAAGGAGCACCCAGAGCAGTTTGGGGTTCGATACCTTGCTTGAGTCCAACTTCCACCTCTCCAGGGAACCACTTCACACTCTGTATTTGGTTTATTTGGGACTTGAACCGGCAACCCTTTGATTCCCAGACCAAGTCCCTACAGACTGAGACACCTTACACAGAACACTTAGGAATAAGTTGTCAAATATGGCAGATTTTGAACCCATTTTATTCCTGTTTCTGTTCATTATGAGGTTTAAAAAACAAGGTGTCTCCTTAATATTAAGTTAGGAGAGGAGAGGGAGAGTTAAGGGGCACCCAGAGCAGTTGGGGGTTTGATGCCTTGCTTAAGGGCACCTCGGCAGTGGCCCAGGAGGTGAACTAGCACCTCTCCAGGTACCCTTTCTAGGCTCTTGGTTCTCAGGCCGAGTCCCTACAGACTGAGGAATACGTTGTAAAAAAGGGCTGATTTTGACCCTCAGTTTATTCCTGTTTCTGTTCATTTTGAGGCTTTGAAAGAAAGGTGTCTCCTTAATATTAATCAAGGAGTAGGAAGGTCAGTTCGCCGGCGACAAGAGTAGTTTGGTATTCAGTGCCTTGCTCAAGGGCATCTCGGCAGTGGCCCAGAATCAGAATCAAGTTTATTGTCAGGTACGTTTACACATACAAGGAATTAGCTTCCTAAGAAAATCTAAACAAAATAAGTTGCAAAGTAGGTAAAAAGAAAGAAATAAATATATATGGATAATAACAATTATGAAATACAGGAGGTGGACTGGCAGCTCTCCAGGTACCACTTCACGCTCTGTATTTGGTTCGATCAGGACTTGAACCGGCAACCCTTTGGTTCCCAGACCCAACAGACTGAGCCAGAGAGCCGTAGATTTGCAGATTAACCAAAACCATTCACTTTAGAGATTTAATTATCTCATATATTCAGATTTGTACACACAACTCTGAAGAATAACTTGTCAAATATGATGCTCTGAAACATACTGTATTTAACCATCAATATTATCTTTGAGAAGCTTAAACAATGAGGGCGTTGACAGAAAGTTAATTGCCAGATAACTTTGTACAGTTCCAGTTTCTTAAATGTAAATATTTGCTCCATTTCCATAGTTAAATACTTTGACTTACCAATCTCAATGCAGTATTTGTACTTACTTACTTTAGCTGTAGTTCCTTTAGTTAAGTAAATGTTAACGGTCATTTAAAATCCTCCACAACTTTTAAACACATGTATTTAAAACAACAAGGTGCGTCTAGACTTTCCTGTTTTCTTGTAATTGTTTAATAATATTTTCTCTCTCCTGTTCTTCCCTGATCTTCAGATTCGTATCGTCTCATAACCCTTTAAATGTGACCTTGCACAAATACTTATTTCCTAATAAAACCTGAAACAGAGCACTTGTAAATCCTGTACCACTCCACCATTCACCTCCGCTCCACAGAGCCGACGTGTCTCAGAGGAAATGACTCACAAATACAGAATGCTTCTTGAATTGAGAACCAAATTCATGCTTCTGAATTTTTTTTTTGCAGATTATCTACGGTAATAAGGCACGGTGTCGCTAACCCAAAACCCTAACTCTGAGAGAGATAGAGGAATAATTGACAGTAAATCTGGGCCAACATGTTCTCAACCGCCCAGAATAGGATTGCTGATCCTGCATTTCTCTGTTCTTCATTTATAAGAATGAGAAAGGAAGACTCAGCACTCCTGCTCTCAGAATGTGAGAGTGTGACGGATGATCTGGATCAGAGGTGGGAAGTATTGGAGTACAAATACTTTGTTACCGTACTTAAGTACATTTAGCTGGTATCAGTACTTTACTCCACTACTTATTTTTCTGACTACTTTTTACTTTGACTTCTTACATGTTGAACCCAAATACCTGTACTTTCTACTTCTTACATGTTGAACCCAAATACCTGTACTTTCTACTTCTTACATGTTGAACCCAAATACCTGTACTTTCTACTTCTTACATGTTGAACACAAATACCTGTACTTTCTACTTCTTGCATGTTGAACACAAATACCTGTACTTTCTACTTCTTACATTTTGAACACAAATACCTGAACTTTCTACTTCTTACATGTTGAACACAAATACCTGTACTTTCTACTTCTTACATGTTGAACCCAAATACCTGTACTTTCTACTTCTTACATGTTGAACACAAATACCTGTACTTTCTACTTCTTAAATTTTGAACACAAATACCTGTACTTTCTACTTCTTACATGTTGAACCCAAATACCTGTACTTTCTACTTCTTACATGTTGAACACAAATACCTGTACTTTCTACTTCTTAAATTTTGAACACAAATACCTGTACTTTCTACTTCTTACATGTTGAACACAAATACCTGTACTTTCTACTTCTTAAATTTTGAACACAAATACCTGTACTTTCTACTTCTTACATGTTGAACACAAATACCTGTACTTTCTACTTCTTAAATTTTGAACACAAATACCTGTACTTTCTACTTCTTACATTTTGAACACAAATACCTGTACTTTCTACTTCTTACACTTTGAACACAAATACCTGTACTTTCTACTTCTTACATGTTGAACCCAAATACCTGTACTTTCTACTTCTTACATGTTGAACACAAATACCTGTACTTTCTACTTCTTACATGTTGAACACAAATACCTGTACTTTCTACTTCTTACATGTTGAACCCAAATACCTGTACTTTCTACTTCTTACATGTTGAACCCAAATACCTGTACTTTCTACTTCTTACATGTTGAACACAAATACCTGTACTTTCTACTTCTTACATGTTGAACACAAATACCTGTACTTTCTACTTCTTACATGTTGAACCCAAATACCTGAACTTTCTACTTCTTACATGTTGAACACAAATACCTGTACTTTCTACTTCTTACATGTTGAACACAAATACCTGAACTTTCTACTTCTTACATGTTGAACCCAAATACCTGAACTTTCTACTTCTTACATGTTGAACACAAATACCTGTACTTTCTACTTCTTACATGTTGAACACAAATACCTGTACTTTCTACTTCTTACATGTTGAACACAAATCCCTGTACTTTCTACTTCTTACATTTCCCAAACAGGCTGGTTCCTTTAGTTTGAATGTGTGTTTGGTGGCGTGATCATTATTATTTAGAGTCATTGCGTGCCTATTGATTTGAACACGATCCGTGTATTCATCATTTCCTGGTCTTCTCTAAAGAAGAGGGACCAATGAAAACGTTGTCATGTTGCCGTTGTTCAGCATGGAAACATTCATTAGCTAACAATGACATTATTGTTCTATTAATATAAAGGGAGGTCAGGTACTCTTTAAAACAGCTGCTAGTTATGGGTACTTTTTACTGAAGTACATTTCAAAGCCCTCTTTACTTTTACTTGAGAAGTTTAGTCAGTACTTCTACTTTCACCAGAGTATTTTTAAACACGAGTATGTGTACTTCTACTTGAGTAAAGGATGTGTGTACTTTTGCCATCTCTGTGTATATCTCATTGGGGTCCTGGACCTAAAGTAGGAGAAGGGTCTGTTTCCTTGTAACAACACACAGCGATGCAGATACCTGGAGACAAAGTGCGTGCAATCAGAAGCTACTGAATATCTTCTTATACAATATGCAGATCGTCCAAGATGGAAAAACCCTTTGGATGCATTTTACGTTGCGTTTTCCATATTTGTTTTTGCAGCTATAATAAAACAAAAGTGCATTTGAGACAGCTGCATCACAGTTATCGTCCTCATTAGTTCTGGGATAATGGAGTTTAGTGTCTGACCTCCAGAAGGTCTCAGACTGCCTCTTGGATAAAAGCCAAGAGACATGTGGAGGTGACTGAAAACAGAAAACAGCCTTTACAGCGCGAAGGGATCAGTGTTTGAGCTTTATATTGATTTGTTATTTAATGGTAAATATACATTTTCTTGCTGTTTTGTTTCTAGTAAATGTGCTATTATTTAGTGTACCTATTTAAAGGTCCCCTATTATACTGTCTTTCATCAATATATCACAGGTCTCAGATATATCCAGAGCCTGTCTCTGATTGGCTGAAACACCAAACAGATCATTGCAGCATTACCCATAACCCCCTCTGTTTCAGCCCTGTTTCAAAAGTGCTGATTCTCTGGCTGGTGCCCCACGGGAACGCATACGGCAAAACGCATAGGATTATCGCAATCGCAAAAAAGCTTCCGTCCACACGCAATATATATATAATGTTAAACTTATACTTATTTAAGCATCTTTGAGCATTAGGAAAAGCTCTATAAAAATCCCATGTATTATTATTATTATATATGAAATACAATAAATGTGATTATGAATAGAAACCCACCAAGTAATCTGTCTTAAAAGAGACAGTGTTTGAAGACAGACCAAACACAAAGCAAGCTAGCCTACACTTATATAAATATCTCTAATTCCTGGATTTCCATGACCTTCCATGAAGTGTTTGAGTGCATCGCTGCAGGAAAAGGAAAATCATCATGTGATCCCCAGTTTCCTCTCTACTGTCTGCGCTGTTTAACATCAGGATAATACGACCACAGAGAAGCTCTTACAGATCAACGAGGGTCA
>NW_022987568.1:52500-60000 GCF_902827165.1 Trematomus bernacchii
AGCAAATTAGGGAAGAGAAGAGAGAAAAGGAAATGAGATAAGTGGTAACAAGGACACAAAGGAAAGGAAACAAGATCATAGGAAACGAGGAGACAAGAAGAAAGGAAATAAGGAGAAGAAACAATGCAGATATATGAGGAAAGGAACAGAAGAGAACAAAGCAAATGAGATGAGAGGAAACGAGGACAGAAGAAGAAAGGAAACAGGGAAAGGAATTGATGAGGAGACATGAGGAAAGTTGAGGAGAGGAAACAAGCTGAGAATAGCAGAGAAGTTGTGTCCTAGTTTAACTTTGACCTCTATCTGTCTCTCTCTGATGACACATATTGAAGCTCCATGAGGACCGTCAGGGATCTGTTTCCCCAGCAGCACTCATCCTCTCTGGGCATGACTCACCATCAACACTCCCTTCATCTCCTCTTCCTCCTCCTCCTCCTCCCTCTCTAAAGGGTCCTCCATTCAACATATACAGTGGTGAAGGGAGGATGTTTTTTTGAAAAACGACCCGGAAGTTCACTCAGAAAAAATCCATTTATGGTACTTCCACGTTCAGTTCAATGAGATAATCTCCACGCATTAACACCACTTTATGATTTCTGAAGTAAAGAGCGAATGTTAGGCTATAAAGGAACACAGTCACATGACCTCATGATGTATTTTCATAGGCCGACCTGGAAGATAGCGTCTGCAGAAAATGAACAATTGAAGAGCAGAGTCATACGGACAGAGAGCTGCACACAATAGAACAGAAAAGAGAGGTTCATGCAGCCCCAGTGGCCCAATGGATAAGGCACTGGCCTCCTAAGCCAGGGATTGTGGGTTCGAGTCCCATCTGGGGTAAAATGTTGTTAACTAGCAATATCATAGCTTTGGAAAGTTAACTACTCTTAGTCCTTTGAGAAAGGTGATGCTCTGTTAGTGTTTGTGTATAAAGGAACTACAGCACGGTCACATGACTCCACATCACCACCGCTAAGCTAAAGGTGGCTAATGTTGGGCTATAAAGGAATTACAGCACGGTCACATGACTTCACGTCACCACCGCTAAGCTAAAGGTGGCTAATGTTGGGCTATAAAGGAACTATAGCACGGTCACATGACTTCACGTCACCACCGCTAAGCTAAAGGTGGCTAATGTTGGGCTATAAAGGAACTACAGCACGGTCACATGACTTCACGTCACCACCGCTAAGCTAAAGGTGGCTAATGTTGGGCTATAAGGAACTACAGCACGGTCACATGACTTCACGTCACCACCGCTAAGCTAAAGGAGGCTAATGTTGGGCTATAAAGGAACTACAGCACGGTCACATGACTTCACATCACCACCGCTAAGCTAAAGGAGGCTAATGTTGGGCGTGATGACGTTTGGTCGTCTCATTCAGACACTTGTTAGCAACATCCGTTTTTAAATTCACCAATGGGGTATTTATCCTCTCCTCTTTCTTCTTCTTCTCTCTCTTATTCTTGCTCTTCATCATCCTCTTATTCCATCCCCAGTTAGCCTCTAAACTCCCGTTTCAGTTTCTCTCTCAGTTTCTTCTCCGACTCCCCCTCCCTTTCATCCTCTTACTCCCTTTCCGAGCAGCGCTGTTATCTCCTGCTTTCAGGCTCAAAATGACTCTGGAAAACAGCCAGCATAAACTCATTGACACACACAACAATACAAACACAATAAACCAGTAAAGCAAACATGACCTCGAACTGGTGCGTGTTCACAAAGATGCTAACACGTGAGTCCTTAGCCTCATAGCTCTCAGGCACATATGTAGTAAACAATGGCAGATTTACCACTTAAATACGTGCTAATTTATGAACAATATGATATTTATTTCAGACTAAAGAAGAGAAACACACGGTTATTTTTTTTTGGTGATGTCCAACGGTTGTTTTGGCTCAATTGAAGCTATAGCTATCTAACTATATAAGCTAACGTTAGATTCATGAGTGTAAAATGCAATCTACATATGATTTTAACTTTCACAGACGACCCTTAAGCCTCTTACACACCAAACTGACACCAAAGAACACGTCCCGACGGAACATCGCCTCACGTCTCTGCGTCTTGGCCATGTGTCGCACTGGAACACACCGCAAAGACTTCAGCCGACGGCCAAGTAGAATAGAATAGAATCGTTTAATGTCATTATACAGGTACAATGAGATAAATAAGTGCGTAGCACGTACGAACTGCGGATGTGTGAGTGGCAATAACTCTCCTTACCAGCAGGCGGCGGTAGTGTGTATTCAAAAGAGGCAACAACCGGAAGACAGACTGCGTGATACACCGAGAGAAGAAGAACAGACTGCGTGATATTTACAAACAACAAATAGCGTGTGTTCCATTTTCACTCAACAGCGAGAAGCTCACGGGGCTTTCCCGAACCTGTGTCGAGAGCTGGAGTTAAAGGAAATCTCAGATTTGCCTTCTTAATAGTTTGTTTGGGTCCCTCACTTCCGTTTCGCTTCTCATGCACTGATTCGCTAGCTGAACAGCCAATCGGCCTCCCGATTCTACATGTCGAATCGGCGGCGTAAGGTGTCGGCACGGCCGAAAAGACACGACGGTGCAGTACACACCAATCTGAGTAGGGCGACACGACGCTCATCGACGTCCCAACATCTATCGACACCTATGGACATCTATCGACGCCGATAATCGGCTCGGTGTGTAACAGCCTTTAGGCCAACCTAAATCTTATAAAGGTTACTTAAATATAATGACTACTAATATACATGATATGAACTTAAAATATTGAGGCTAAAGCTACATGGTTGAGGCAAAAAGTTAGCATCGACCTGATGATCAATGTATGGGGAAAAAAATAAGCATTTTTCTTGTATTTCAGTATTAAGTTTCAGGCTATTATCCAAAAACACATTCAGAAAACCATTGACTTCCACACCAGGGGACAGGAAGTGATACAAGGCGGACTCATTTCTGTTTTTTTTAGGAGTCCTGCACCAAATGTAATCACTTACACATAAACACATACACTGCACACACACACCCACACACACACACACACACACACACACACACACACACACACACACACACACACACACACACACACACACACACACACACACACACACACACACACACACACACACACACACACACACACACACACACACACGACACGTGACAGAACCAATCAGAGCGTTGAATTCAGCAGAGAGGGATCATGACTCCAGATATAGCTCAGAAACCAGGCTGCTGCACTGACTCAACTGTGTGTGTGAGCGTGTGTGTGTGTGTGTGTGTGTGTGTGTGTGTGTGTGTGTGTGTGTGTGTGTGTGTGCGTGTGCGTGCGTGCGTGCGGATGTCTAGTCTGTGTATCTCTGTTTATTGTGTAGTTCAATTACCCAGCTGTAAATTACCCTGATGCTATACTCACATAATTATCAAAGACACACTCGACAGTGGAGCCTGTGGGTATGTGTGTGTGTGTGTGTGTGTGTGTGTGTGTGTGTGTGTGTGTGTGTGTGTGTGTGTGTGTGTGTGTGTGTGTGTGTGTGTGTGTGTGTGTGTGTGTGTCTGTGTCTGTGTCTGTGTCTGTGCAGTGTGTGTGTGTCTGTGTCTGTGTCTGTGCAGTGTGTGTGTGTGTGTGTGTGTGTCTGTGTCTGTGCAGTGTGTGTGTGTCTTCGCATATTGATTCTCAGATAAATCAAATATTGCAGAATTACACCTGTTGGCAGCCGAGCCGGTAGTTAAACTTTAATTAAGTCCAGAGGTTGTGAGTGTGTTCATTCTGGATCAAGATGGACTCGTTCAGGCAGTCGGTAGTAGGGCTTCTAATAAATATATATAAGAAACACGTGAGGTGTCTGACTGAACTGACAAAAGCCAAAAACGTATAAAATAATGTTTTTTTCTGAATTCTTCTGAGTAAAAAAGTCAAAATTCTGAGATTTTCAGAAAAATTAATTCCGAATTTTTCATTTTCAGAACTCCTGAAAATATTTCCTGATTATTATTTTCTCAGAATTAAATAAACAAATGAATTCAATTTTTTTGCAGCGTGGTCTGGATATATTCCAGTTAACTGTGGGCACACGGCTATTTCTGTCTGACTGCTGGGAAACTAATGGAGGAAGAGGAGGAAGAGGAGGAAGAACTGAAGATGAGAAGAGGAGTGGAGATTAAAGCGGTCACAGACTGATCCGCTCGATATTTATTCAACCGACTACGTGTTGCATTTAAACATCGATAAGTCATTATGTCAAGTGTTGGAGACTTTATTTTAATCACAGAGGATCAACATGTGATGTTTTACTGAGACTCTGAGATGTGACGCTTCAAGCTAAAAATATCAGAAGCCCAAATTTGGCCACTTAAAAAATGAGGTCAAGAGGGAAAAATGTAAGAAAGGGTGAATTTAAAGAGGCCTTATTCTGCTCTGAACATCAGCAGGAGAGGACTCTTTAAAGTAGAGACACTACATACTGATATACACCTGAACATCAGCAGGAGAGCACTCTTTAAAGTAGAGACACTACATACTGATATACACCTGAACATCAGCAGGAGAGGACTCTTTAAAGTAGAGACACTACATACTGATATACACCTGAACATCAGCAGGAGAGGACTCTTTAAAGTAGAGACACTACACACTGATATACACCTGAACATCAGCAGGAGAGGACTCTTTAAAGTAGAGACACTACATACTGATATACACCTGAACATCAGCAGGAGAGGACTCTTTAAAGTAGAGACACTACATACTGATATACACCTGAACATCAGCAGGAGAGGACTCTTTAAAGTAGAGACACTACATACTGATATACACCTGAACATCAGCAGGAGAGGACTCTTTAAAGTAGAGACACTACATACTGATATACACCTGAACATCAGCAGGAGAGGACTCTTTAAAGTAGAGACACTACATACTGATATACACCTGAACATCAGCAGGAGAGGACTCTTTAAAGTAGAGACACTACATACTGATATACACCTGAACATCAGCAGGAGAGGACTCTTTAAAGTAGAGACACTACATACTGATACACACCTGACCATCAGCAGGAGAGAACTCTTTAAAGTAGAGACACTACATACTGATATACACCTGACCATCAGCAGGAGAGAACTCTTTAAAGTAGAGACACTACATACTGATATACACCTGACCATCAGCAGGAGAGAACTCTTTAAAGTAGAGACACTACATACTGATACACACCTGACCGTGTGTCCTCTTGAAGTCTCTAGAATGATTTCATTGTGTATAGCTGCAGGAAATGTTCCTTATTTCCAATAATAAGTGAAAGAAAACAGTTTTTCTGCCTAAGAAAAGTACCTCGGAGCAGCTGTATGATGAGAATAACATGTCTGTGTTGTTATTAGTGATGACACATGTACTTTCTGATGAATCCAAAATGAAAGCAGATGAGAAAACAGGAAGTAGACTTCAAATAAAACCTGATAAAATATACAGAGCAACAAGGGAAGGCCTGTCTCTAATGAAAGACACGAGAGTGAAAACACTCAGGTCAAGAGCCTCATCTGCTGCCTTTGAACATTTCACGACACACCCTCACACACACACACACACACACACACACACACACACACACACACACACACACACACACACACACACACACACACACACACACACACACACACACACACACACACACACACACACACACACACACACACACACACACACACACACACACACATCCATTACAGAGACAGGGGATAGGTTTACAATCACAGGAAGCCGATCCCACAGAAGCACCGAGCCTCTCTGAACCTGATCCAACAGACAGAAGTCACATGATCTCTCTCTGCCTCCATTATCTTCTTTATCACGACATACATGATGCATCAAATGCTTCTGGATGTGTGTAAGACATGCTGAGTACACACATACATCAAATGTATTGCTAAGTGGGCGAAGCATCTCATTTCCCACATCAGTTTTTAACCTGCGGCGCATCTCATGTCTCTAACTTTAACAATTGGAGATTATTTTTCGTCATATGCACAATACAGGGGTACAGGGATGTCGTATTTCTGTGTTGGACCCTGAAGGCAGCATCTCCCTGGTCCAATGGGATTTCTCTATTGGATTTTGGATTGGG
Organism: Trematomus bernacchii; assembly: GCF_902827165.1. Taxonomy (NCBI): domain Eukaryota; kingdom Metazoa; phylum Chordata; class Actinopteri; order Perciformes; family Nototheniidae; genus Trematomus; species Trematomus bernacchii. Next base: position 58,615 of record NW_022987568.1, read on the forward strand.
ATGTAAATAATATCCCACTTTTATATTGTGTTAGATGTAATTCAGCCCTTTAATCGTGTTTTATTCATCAGATAGTTTACAAATATTATATTTACGATCAACTTTTATAGTTTCACTCTTTTAGTTTTGATTTACTTTCAATTCTGAGATGTTTATGCTGTATAATGTTTTATTTTCTACTTTTTTTTATCCCTAATTATGTGAAATACTTTGTTTTACATGCTGCTGCAATGAGAACATTTCCCGATTTGGGATTAATAAAGTAAATCTTATCTTTATTATCTTATCTTATCTTAGAAAACCCTGAGCAATTTTACCCACACTCGATTTCAATGCACTTTACATTTCACTTTAAAGGTCCCATGTCATGCTTTTCTGGTTATTACCCGTCCCCTTGTGTGTTATGAAGCTTCTGCATGTAAACGGTCTGCAGAGTCACAAACCCTCAAAGTACACCCTGTAGGGAATAAAACTCTAACACAGAAAAGACCTGTCTATGCTGCCCCAGAACGCCTCGTTGGGGATTTCTCATTTTCCATTGTTTACTTCCTGGGTATAGTGACGTATTTCGGGTATAGTGACGTAACGTTACGTCCGCGGAGCCGTTACGTTTGGACCAATCCGTGGACTTCCTCACACACACACACTCAGCGGGACGTGGGGTCGGCGAGACAGCGAGACACCGCGGAACTCAGCCTGGGCACACACACACAAACTCCCAGCCAGGCTGCGGGTGTGTGTGTGTTTCGGGCTGGGTTTCGCTGTGTCTCGCTGTCTCGCAGACGGCCACTGGGCTCACGGGGGGGGGCAGGAGCTCCAACAAGCCGTGTAGGACAGAGAGTGAATACACATACTATACAGAGATGCTGTATGAGAAACCAATGAGAGTTTGGAACATTGAACAATCTAAATCTATTCTAGTATACCTCAACAATGGAATTATGATCAGTAGAAATGGCCGTGACATGGGACCTTTAAAAATCTAAAACAGTTGTTTCTGTTTTCTCACTATGGTTTTGATTGACACACAAAGCCTAATATGTCCCCTTTAAGGCTGACATCGCCAGAGTTTGAGCACAACTCTCTAAAAGGTCATTCAAATAGAGAAAATATGGATGCAAATTAAAGCTCCAGTGGGGTCATTTATTACTTTTACCTTCTACAAGATTTCTCCAAAAGGTTTTAGTGCAGTTTCCAGGAGTTGTCCTTACATTCCCTTTTGGGTTATCAGGGGTGTTTCTATAAAGATGTAGCATGAGTTCTGTGTCTCTGATCTTGTTTATAAGATACATAAATTCTCTGGAGAACATGACGCCCGTATACAAGATGTCTCCTGACGTAAACAACAACGTGACGTCGGAGCTCCGTAAAAACAAAGCTGTCTGA
>NW_022987568.1:62500-65000 GCF_902827165.1 Trematomus bernacchii
CACACACACACGTATAGGCACAGACACTCACGCAGAGCCACCCACATGTTCTGCATGTGTAGAACAGCTGCATAAATTAGGAAGAACCACACAAAAAAAGCTATAGTGCGATCTCATTGGCTGCTGCAGGCCACTATTCCTCTCTCATTGGCTGCCGGGCTGCAAAACAACCGTCTAATTGGCCGGTTGGAACACACACCCACTGCAGCAGGGATCACAGGAGGTGAGCTAACTGAACATGATGTTGATATGATAAAAAACACACACACACACACACACACACACACACCACACACACACACACACACACACACACACACACACACACACACACACACACACACACACACACACACACACACACACACACACACAGGTCCCAGTTCACCTCCTGCCCTGCCGTGGTGCCCTTGAGCAAGGCACCGGACAACCCCCCACCCACTCCCATTGCTCCCCGGGCGCTGTGCAATAGCTGCCCACTGCTCCTAGTACTAGACTCCTGGTGCTAGGATGGGTTAAAAGCAGAGAACACATGTCACTGTGTGTGCTGTGTGCTCTGCATGGGAGACCATTAAAGACGGTTCTATTACTATTCTATTCTATTACCTGATGCATAAATAAACAGGTCAGAATTACCTGTCACAAATCCATGTTAATCACAATTCTTGTCATAAAAGTCATACAATAATAAATAGATAGATATATACTTTATTAATCCCAATTTGGGAAATTATTTTGTTACAGGAACAGTGTGTTCAACATTAAAATACAAATACTTAAAAAGTGGAATAGAGTTAACAATTTAAAATTAAAATTAAAATTCAAAATAGTTTATCAAATATAAACAATATAACAAATTCTGGATAATTAAAATGTTCTTTAAAAATGTCAAACATACTGCAGGAGCAGGAATACTCATACTATACTGTATATTATACATTATTATAGTATATAATTTGCAGATGTACAGCAAATTCTTATCAGGAAGGAGAAACTCAACTACGGAGCAGTGAGTTCTCAGCCGGCCAGAGGGGACGATAAAGTATGACACATTTTTACAAGACTCAGTCGAAAACAGTCAAAAACATCATGATAACGTTATAATGTACCTTTTGCCTGTACTGTTTTCACTGAGAGAGCTTAAAATCACCTTAATGCAAGTCAATGGAAGCTCCAAATCAAGGTGATTTTGACATAGCATCCATATCATGCAGAGCTCTACCAGAAACTGAGACATGTTGGACTATAGTGCTCTGCAAGATAAAAGGTGCACATTATAAGACTCTGGTTCTGGGACTTTCTCTTTGAGTATCGTTCAAACCTCTCCATCCCATCCTGTGTTTCCACTTTAGTGCAAGGTACAAACAACAAGAGCTTTAGCTTCTGCAGAATATTCCAGAATCTCTCTCGTTTCCTGCTGTCAGCTCCTGGCCCGGTTCAACATGACTAATCACTCTCAGCGGCTCTCTGCAGCTAACCCTGCCAGCCAGACTGATTCATGGGGCGGGAAAACACTAACAGGGGGGAGGAGGGCGTGGGCAGAGAAACAGAGATGGAGACAGGAAAGAAAAAGATGGAGGTATAGGTGGTGCGAAGAGAAGATCATTCAGGGATGCATGAAAGTGTACAGATGCAATGTGACTTCCTCTACTAGAAGTTAGCGTCTCTCTCCTGCGACAAAGAGCCAATGTGATTTTGGATCGCCTGTAGAAAATGAACAATTGAAGAGCAGAGTCATACGGACAGAGAGCTGCAGAGAATAGGACAGAATAGAGAGGTTCATGTCGCCCCAGTGGCCCAATGGATAAGGCACTGGCCTCCTAAGCCAGGGATTGTGGGTTCGAGTCCCATCTGGGGTAAAATGTTGTTGACTAGCACTATCATAGCTTTGGAAAGTGGAACACTGTGAGACCCTTTGAAAAAAGTTCTGTTCTGTTAGTGTTCACCAGATGCTAGGCTATAAAGGAACGTTAACATGACTTCACGTCACCACCGCTAAGCTAAAGGTGGCTAATGTTGGGCTATAAAGGAACTACAGCACGGTCACATGACTTCAGGTCACCACCGCTAAGCTAAAGGTGGCTAATGTTGGGCTATAAAGGAACTACAGCACGGTCACATGACTTCACGTCACCACCGCTAAGCTAAAGGTGGCTAATGTTGGGCTATAAAGGAACTACAGCACGGTCACATGACTTCACCGCTAAGCTAAAGGTGGCTAATGATCCTGATAACCCTGTTGTTTAGTCACATCATTTAGACAATTGTTAGCAACTGCATTAACCACATTTACTGATGTATTTTACTGTACGAGAGAAAACACTCATTCGTGCTAACTGCCAAGAAATATGTACATTTACGTATGAATAGTACAGTACAAAAACACATGACCTATAGCCCCAGTGGCCCAATGGATAAGGCACTGGCCTCCTAAGCCAGGGATTGTGGGTTCGAGTCCCATCTGGGGTAAAATGTTGTTGACTGGCACTATCATAGCTTT
>NW_022987568.1:70000-72500 GCF_902827165.1 Trematomus bernacchii
TGTGAAGGACACTGTTCAGGAACTAGTTGATGCTCTGTATGTGATGACTACTTCCATTCTGGAGAGGATCAGAGATACATGGATCCTGAGATTGAAGCTCAAGCCGGGGACCAGTGATTATTAACATTTTTAAGTATTCAGAAAAAGTCATAATTTTCAGATTTTGAGAAAAAGTCAGATTTTTGAGAAAAAAAAGGCCGATTTTTGAGAAAAAAAGGCCGATTTTTGAGAAAAAAAAGGCCGATTTTTGAGAAAAATTCATAATGTTGAGATTTTGAGAAAAAGTCATAATTTTCAGATTTTTGAGAAACAGTCAGAATTTTGAGAAAAAGTCAGAATTTTGAGAAAAAGTCAGAATTTTGAGAAAAAGTCAGAATTTTGAGAAAAAGTCAGAATTTTGAGAAAAAGTCAGAATTTTGAGAAAAAGTCAGAATTTTGAGATTTCTTGAAAAAAGCCACATTTTTTAGATAAAACTCAGTATTTGGCTCATGACAGGATGTATGAAGAACCGGTATTCCTCCATCTTGTGACTGTGTAACTGCCTCTCTTGGATATCAGCATGTGAAGGACACTGTTCAGGAACTAGTTGATGCTCTGTATGTGATGACTACTTCCATTCTGGAGAGGATCAGAAATACATGGATCCTGAGATTCAAGCTCAAGCCGGGGACCAGGGAGATTTCTCTAACAGGAAGGAACCAGGAAAGATGCTACTTCCCAGGTTGGCAAAATACGTCATCCCTGCACCACCTATTTGAAAACTAGTAACTAACTAAGGGAGGCAGTTTAGACTCCCATCTCTTACTCTCTTCTCTACGCTCTCACACATATCAGAGACCTGAGGTTGTGTCCCTGAACGCAACACTTTCCCAAGCAGTGAACCCAAACTGTGTCACAGCCCTTTTTTTAGCAGCAGCTTTCATTCACAAAGTCCCGGGGCGATGCTGAATGTATTCACTGTGGGTGCAGGGCGGATCCTTTCTGAAAGCTTCTCACGTCGGGCGTACAGTAGAACCTTTTTCACACCGTGTTAGTTTAAGGGAAGGTGAGAAAATGCGTGATTTCCTGCCTTTATTAGCCGCTCACACACTCATTGAAAGCAGAGAGAATACTCTCAATGTTATGAAAGCAGGGCGTGAGTGGAAAAATCCTGCGAGGCAATGAAGCACTCTGCAGCAGCTGTTGAAGACACACACACCTTTGCAGGGCCAACACACACACACACACACACACATACACACACACACACACACACACACACACACACACACACACACACACACACACACACACACACACACACACACACACACACACACACACACACACACACACATATGCATACAGCAGCTTCTGTATACATTATATAAAAATGCTCAAATGGCGTGGCATCAGCTGCCCGTTGCTTCTTTTCTCTTTCATATCTTTGAGATTTAACTCTCAAGTCTGCAGAGTGCACTGTGTGTGTGTGAGCGTGTGTGTGTGTGTGTGTGTGTGTGTGTGTGTGTGTGTGTGTGTGTGTGTGTGTGCGTTTGAGCGTGACAACTTTTTTAAATGCTTGACTTCCACCATAACAATCATAACCCTGATAATGTAAATTCCAACATGAGTCTGTACCTCTCTGTGCCAGGGTGTGTGTGTGTGTGTGTGTGTGTGTGTGTGTGTGTGTGTGTGTGTGTGTGTGTGTGTGTCTGTGTGTGTGTGTGTGTGTGTGTGTGTCTGTGTGTGTGTGTGTGTGTGTGTGTGTGTGTGTGTGTGTGTGTGTGTGTGTGTGTGTGTGTGTGTGTGTGTGTGTGTGTGTGTTAATGCCACCTCTATAATCTCTGTAGATTGAGCCCAGGAGGTCCTTCCTCATTTGGTGGGTGGTCTTTAAATCCAGACAGAATAAAACCCCTTCCCCTCTAAACCCTGCTAACTCACTGTAGCTACAATAGAGTGGTGCAGGAATGAGTCCTAAAACCTGGAAGTAAGTCAGCCTTCATCTCTTCCTTTCCAAAATCCAATGGAGAAATCCCATTGGAGCAGAGCGATGCTGCATCCCTGCACCACTACAGAATATAACAGATATGATATTCACACTCTACCTGATTTCCTTTTCCATTTCCGTATGTCCTTCCATATTATTTCCTCCCTTTTCTTCTGCTATCTTTTCCCTTCCCTTCCCTTCCCTTCCCTCTCCTTCCTTCCCTTTCCTTTCCCTTCCTTTCCTTCCTCCTATCTCCTGCCCTCTCCTCTGCTCTCTCTCATTCTCCCTGAACTCGCCACTGACCCATTAACGTGTATGGATGTTATTTTTGGTGCAGTGCATTGTGCAGATGACTGAGTGTGTTTGTAAAAGAGAAAGGGAGAGGCTTTGTGTGTGTGTGTGTGTGTGTGTGTGTGTGTGTGTGTGTGCGTGTGTGTGTGCGCGTGCGTGTGTGTGTGTCCGTGTGTGTGTGTATCGGAATAAAACCGAGGTAGAAACGACTCCTTGAGTTTCTCTTTTCCTTCATCCCCCCC